>NC_069684.1:12317500-12540000 GCF_023699985.2 Odocoileus virginianus | reverse complement strand
TCTTCTCTAAATTTTTGGTAGAATTCAGCTGTGAAGCCATCTGGTCCTGGGCTTTTGTTCGCTGGTAGATTTCTGATTACAGTTTTGATTTCCTTGCTTGTGATGGCTCTGTTAAGATCTTCTATTTCTTCCTGATTCACTTTTGGGAAGTTATACTTTTCTAAGAGTTTTTCCATTTCTTCCAAGTTGTCCATTTTATTGGCATAGAGCTGTTGGTAGTAGTCTCTTATGATCCTTTGTATTTCAGTGTTGTCTGTTCTGATCTCTCCATTTTCATTTCTGATTTTGTTAATTTGGTTCTTCTCCCTTTGTTTCTCAATGAGTCTTGCTAACAGTTTGTCAATTTTGTTTATTTTTTCAAAAAACCAGCTTTTAGCTTTGTTGATTTTTGCTATGGTCTCTTTAGTTTCTTTTGCATTTATTTCTGCCCTAATTTTTAAGATTTCTTTCCTTCTACTAAACCTGGGGTTCTTCATTTTTTCCTTCCTTAGTTGCTTTAGGTATAGAGTTAGGTTATTTATTTGACTTTTTTCTTGTTTCTTGAGGTAAGCCTGTAATGCTATGAACCTTCCCCTTAGCACTGCTTTTACAGTGTCCCATAGGTTTTGGATTGTTGTGTTTTCATTTTCATTCATTTCTATGCATATTTTGATTTCTTTTTTGATTTCTTCTGTGATTTGTTGGTTATTCAGAAGCGTGTTATTTAGCCTTCATATGTTTGAATTTTTAATAATTTTTTTTCCTGTAATTGAGATCTAATCTTACTGCACTGTGGTCAGAAAAGATGACTGGAATGGTTTAAATTTTTTGAATTTCCCAAGGCTAGATTTATGGCCCAGGATGTGATCTATTCTGGAGAAGGTTCCGTGTGCACTTAAGAAAAAGGTGAAATTGATTGTTTTGGAGTGAACTGTCCTATAGATATCAATTAGGTCTAGCTGGTCCATTGTGTCCTTTAAAGTTTGTGTTTCCTTGTTAATTTTCTGTTTAGTTGATCTATCCATAGTTGTGAGTGGGGTATTAAAGTCTCCCACTATTATTGTGTTACTGTTAATTTCCCCTTTCATACTCATTAGCATTTGCCTTACATATTGCGGTGCTCCTACGTTGGGTGCATATATATTTATAATTGTTATATCTTCTTGGATTGATCCTTTGATCATTATGTAGTGTCCTTCTTTGTCTCTTTTCACAGCCTTTATTTTAAAGTCTTTTTTATCTGATATGAGTATTGTGACTCCTGCTTTCTTTTGGTCTCCATTTGCGTGAAATATTTTTTTTCCAGCCCTTCACTTTCAGTCTGTATGTGTCCCTTGTTTTGAGGTGGGTCTCTTATAGACAGAATATATAGGGGTCTTGTTTTTGTATCCATTCAGCCAGTCTTTGTCTTTTGGTTGGGGCGTTCAACCCATTTATATTTAAGGTAATTATTGATAGGTATGTGGCAAGAATACACAGAAGAACTGTACAAAAAAGATCTTCATGACCCAGGTAATTGCAATGGTGTGATCACTCACCTAGAGCCAGACATCCTGGAATGTGAAGTCAAGTGGGCCTTAGAAAGCATCACTATGAACAAAGCTAGTGGATGTCATGGAATTCCCGTTGAGCTATTTCAAATCCTGAAAGATGATGCTGCAAATTTGGAAAACTCAGCAGTGGCCATAGGACTAGAAACGGTCCGTTTTCATTCCAATCCCTAAGAAAGGCAATCCCAAAGAATGCTGAAACTACCACACAATTGCACTCATCTCACATGCTAGTAAAGTAATGCTCAAAATTCTCCAAGCCAGGCTTCAACAATACGTGAACCGTGAGCTTCCAGATGTTCACGCTGGTTTTAGAAAAGGCAGGGGAACCAGACATCAAATTGCCAATATCTGCTGGATCATCGAAAAAGCAAGAGAGTTCCAGAAAAACATCTAATTCTGCTTTATTGATTATGCCAAAGCCTTCGACTGTGTAGATCACAATAAACTGTGGAAAATTGTCCAAGAGATGGGAATACCAGACCACCTGACCTGCCTCTTGAGAAACCTGTATGCAGGTCAGGAAGCAACAGTTAGAACTGGACATGGGACAACAGACTGGTTCCAAATAGGAAAAGGAGTACGTCAAGGCTGTATATTGTCACCCTGCTTATTTAACTAATATGCAGAGTACATCATGAGAAACGCTGGGCTGGAAGAAGCACAAGCTGGAATCAAGATTGCTGGGAGAAATATCAATAACCTAAGATATGCAGATGACACCACCCTTATGGCAGAAAGTGAAGAGGAACTAAAAAGCCTCTTGATGAAAGTGAAAGAGGAGAGTGAAAAAGTTGGCTTAAAGCTTAACATTCAGAAAACTAAGATCATGGCATCTGGTCCCATCACCTCATGGGAAATAGATGGGGAGACAGTGGAAACAGTGTCAGACTTTATTTTTATGGGCTCCAAAATCACTGCAGATGGTGACTGCAGCCATGAAATTAAAAGACGCTTACTCCTTGGAAGGAAAGTTATGACCAACCTATACAGCATATTAAAAAGCAGAGACATTACTTTGCCAGCAAAGGTCCGTCTGGTCAAGGCTATGGTTTTTCCAGTAGTCATGTATGGATGTGAGAGTTGGACTATGAAGAAAGCTTAGTGCCGAAAAATTGATGTTTTTGAACTGTGGTGTTGGAGAAGACTGTTGAGAGTCCCTTGGACTGCAGGGAGATCCAACCAGTCCATCCTGAAGGAGATAGGTCCAGGGTGTTCATTGGAGGGGCTGATGCTGAAGCTGAAGGTCCAATACTTTGGCCACCTCATGCGAAGAGTTGAATCTTTGGGAAAGACCCTGATGCTGGGAGGGATTGGGGGCAGGAGGAGAAGGGGACGACAGAGGATGAGATGGTTGGATGGCATCACCGACTCGATGGGCATGAGTTTGAGTGTACTCCGGGAGTTTGTGATGGACAGGGAGGCCTGGCGTGCTGCGATTCATGGGGTGGCAAAGAGTCGGACATGACTGAGCGACAGAACTAACTGACTAACTATGATCCCATTGCCATTTACTTTGCTGTTTTGGGTTTGCATTTATACAGCCATTCTTTGTTTCCTGTCTAGAGAAGATTGTTTAGCATTTGTTGAAGAGCTGGCTTGGTGGTGCTGAAGACTCTCAGCTTTTGCTTGTCTGTAAAGCTTTCGAATTCTCCTTCATATCTGAATGAGATCTTTGCTGGGTACAGTAATCTAGGTTGTAGGTTATTCTCTTTCATTACTCTAAGTATGTCCTGCCATTCCCTTCTGGCCTGAAGGGTTTCTATTGATAGATCAGCTGTTATCCTTATGGGAATCCCATTGTGTGTTATTTGTTGTTTCCCCCTTGCTGCTTTTAATATTTGTTCTTTGTGTTTGATCTTTGTTAATTTGATTAATATGTGTCTTGGGGTGTTTCGCCTTGGGTTGATCCTGTTTGGGACTCTCTGGGTTTCTTGGACTTGGGTGACTATTTCCTTCCCCATTTTAGGGAAGTTTTCAGCTATTATCTCCTCGAGTAACTTCTCATGGCCTTTCTTTTTGTCTTCTTCTTCTGGGACTCCTATGATTCGAATGTTGGGGCGTTTCGCATTGTCCCAGAGGTCCCTGAGGTTGTCCTCATTTCTTTTGATTCTTTTTTCTTTTTTCCTCTCTGCTTCATTTATTTCCACCATTTTATCTTCTACCTCACTTATCCTATCTTCTGTCTCTGTTATTCTACTGCTGGTTCCCTCCAGAGTGTTTTTGATCTCATATTGCATTATTCATTTTTAATTGACTCTTTCTTATTTCTTCTAGGTCCTTATTAAACATTTCTTGCATCTTCTCAATCTTTGTCTCAAGGCTATTTATTTGTAACTCCATTTTGTTTTCAAGATTTTGGATCATTTTTATTATCATTATTCTAAATTCTTTTTCAGGTAGATTCCCTATCTCCTCCTCTTTTGTTTGACTTGGTGGGCATTTTTCATGTTCATTTACCTGCTGGGTATTTCTCTGCCTTTTCATCTTGTTTAGATTGCTGTGTCTGGAGTGGGATTTCTGTATTCTGGTGGTCTGTGGTTCCTTTTTATTGTGGAGGTTTCACCCAGTGGGTGGGGTTGGACGATTGGCTTGTCAAGGTTTCCTGGTTAGGGAAGCTTGCATCAGTGTTCTGGTGTGTGGAACTGGATTTCTTCTCTCTGGAGTGCAATGGAGTGTCCAGTAATGAGTTTTGAGATGGGTCTATGTGTTAGGTGTGACTTTGGGCAGCCTGTATGTTGACTCTCAGGGCTATGTTTCTGCATTGCTGGAGAATTTGCGTGGTATGTCTTGCTCTGGAACTTATTGGCTCTTGGGTGGTGGTTGGTTTCAGTGTAGGTATGGAGGCTTTTGGATGATCTCTTATTACTTAATGTTCCGTGTAGTCAGGAGTTTTCTGGTGTTCTCAGGTTTTGGGCTTAAGTCTCCTGCCTCTGGATTTCAGTCTTATTCTTTCAGTAGTCTCCAGACTTCTCCAACTATACAGCACTGATAATAAAACTTCTAGGTTAATGGTGAAAAGATTCTCCACCGTGAGGGACACCCAGAGAGGTTCACAGAGTTACATGAAGAATAGGAGAGGGAGGAAGGAGAAAGAGGTGAGAAGGAAGATAAAAAGGGGGATTCAAGAGGAGAGAGACAGATCTACACAGTTCTCTGTTCCCAAAGTGTTCTCCATAGCCCAGAACACCCACAGAGATTCACAGAATTGGATTGAGAAGAGAAGGGGGAGGGAGGAAATAGAGGTGATCTGAGGGAGAAAACGGAGAGTTAAAAGTGGGAAAGGGTAATCAACACACTCCTGAGTAAAAATGGATACTGAACATTGGATTCTTAAATGTCCAAAATTGATATAAAATACTGAAAAACAAAGATTAAAAATCTAGAGTAGAGGTTAGACTCTTAAAAATACAATATTAAAAACAAATACACAAAAAATTTAAGAAATATATATGAAGTTTGGTTTAAAAATAGGGCCTCTTTTTTTTATTGCAAGGTTATAGTGAAATGAAAATGAATGTTAAGGAGTAATAGAGGAGTCATAGAGGACTTTAGAAGAAAATTAGAGAAAAAAAGAAAAAAATTTTTTAATTAAAAAAATAGTAAAAATATATGAAAATGAAAGTTAAAGAGTAATAGAGGAGTAATAGGGAATTTTAAAAGAAAATAAAAGAGAAAAAATTTAGAAAAAGAAAAGAAAAAAAAATTTTTTAATTAAAAAAAAAAAAAGAGTCAAAATATATCTAGGAATTTCTCTGGAGCTGTTTCGAGCAGTGTGGGTTCAGTTCAGTTTCTGATAGCTCCTTGTTTCAGCTACACTTCTCAATATCTATAGGCCCCTTCTGGTGTAGTCAGTATTACCTACAGGGATTTTAATCTGTTGTACCGGTCCCTTCTGAAGCGGTTCCCTTTGTTTATTTGGCTTGTTTGCCGGTCTCTTCAGGGTCTAATTTCCGCCCTGCCACAGGCGGGCGGAGGTGGTCTCTTATTCAGGTTCTCCTGTCCAGTCGTTCTGCGGGGAGGGAGGGCGCTGCAGACCAATGTCACTGCGTGTGTGGGGAGCACTCGCAGTGTTCCAGCCACACTGGGTTGCCCCGCTCACGGGTGTGTGCTTTCCCTGTCTACACTGCTCAGGCTCCCGGCTGCTCTACAGGGAGCGGGCCCTGAGTTGCGTGCGGTTCCAGTTTTCAGGTTCTCCACAAAAGCGCGGACTTGGTTGGGCCTGCGTTTTGTGCTTTCCCGGCCCGAGCAGCTCAGACGGCCAGGAGCTTGCCGGGCGCACTCTCCCCTCCGCGGGCCCAGCCTCGGTTTCCACGCGCGCCGGTCCGGTGCGCCTTGTGACTCTTCTGGGGAGCTGGCCTCTAGCCGAGACCCTCCAGGGGGATGTCAACCATCCAGAATTTCAAGAAGTCTTTGGTTAGAAACTGGGAGCCTGTTTGCAGTTTGGTAGGGGTGCCGTCTCTGGGGCTGAGTTTGCCCCTTTCCCCTCCCCCCTGCCTCCTGCCTCCTGCGGGGATGGGCCGGTCCGCCGCAGGCTAGCTCTTCTCTGGAATTGCTCAGTCCCTTTGTTCTGCGAAGGGCAGGCAGTGCGTTCGGCCGGGTAATTTTCTCTCTCTATCTCGCTATCCCACAGTTTAAGTTGCTATTTCACGGTAGTTCCCTCCGATTGCCCTCAGGGTGTTCAGGCCCGGTCCTTACCCTAAGCAATGCAGCCCGCTCCTCTCCGCTCCACCCCCACTTGCTGGTGGTGGATGCGGGCTCTGGGGTACTATTCTGCTGGGAGTTGCTTTTAGGGATGTAATCTGTGGGTTTTACTTATTTTTCCTCCCAGTTAGGTTGCCCTCTGAGATTCGAAACCTTCCCCACACCCGCCAGTGAGAGGGTTTCCTGGTGATTGGAAACTTCCTCTATTACGACTCCCTTCCCGGGACGAGTCTCCGTCCCTAACTCTATTGTCTCTCTTTTTATCTTTTGTATTTTGTCCTACCTCCTTTCGAAGACAATGGGCTGCTTTTCTGGGCACCTGATATCCTCTGCTAGCGATCAGAAGTTGTTTTGTGAAATTTGCTCAGCGTTCAATTGTTCTTTCGATGAATTTGTAGGGGAGAGAGTGGTCTCCCCGTCCTAGTCCTCCGCCATCTTGGCTCCTCCTTTCCAAGTGTGTTTTTGAATTGTGGTTTTCTCAGGGTGTAGTGGGATTTTTGGGTCATCTGGTAGATTTGTTCCTAGTTTTGTTTTTTTTTTTTAAAGAATCTCCATACTGTTTTCCATAGTGGCTGTATCAACTTACATTTCCACCAACAGTGCAAGAGGGTTCCCCTTTCTCCACATCCTCTCCAGAATTTATTGCTTGTAGATATTATGATGATGGACATGCTGACTGGTATGAGGTGATAGCTTATCATAGCTTTGATTTGCATTTCTCTAATAATGAGAGATGTTGATCATCTTTTCATGTGTATATTAGCCAACTGTACGTCTTCTTTGGAGAAGTGTCTTTTCAGGTCTTCTGCCCATTTTTGACTGGGCTGTTTGTTTTTCTGATATTGAGCTGTATGAGCTGCTAATATATGTTGGAGGTTAATCCTTTATCATTGCTTCATTTGCAGTTATTTTCTCCATTCTAAGCTTTATCTTTTCATCTTGTTTATAGTTTGCTGTGCTGTGAAAAAACTTTACTTTTAATTAGGTCCCATTTGTTTATTTTTGTTTTTATTTTCATTAATCTAGGAAGTGGGTCAAAGAGGATCTTGCTGCAATTTATGTCAAAGAGTGTTCTGCCTCTTTTCTTTGAGTTTTTTTAGTTTCTGGCCTTACATTTGTCTTTAATCCATTTTGAGTTTATTTTTGTGTATAGTGCTAGGAAGTATTCTGATTTCATCCTTCTATATGTAACTGTCCAGTTTTCCCACCAACAGTTATTGAGAGGGTTGTATATTCTTGCCTGCTTTGCCCAAGATAAGTTGCCTATAGGTGTGTGGGTTTATCTCAGGCTTTCTATCTTGTTCCATTGGTCTATATTTCTGTTTTTGTGCCAGTACCAGACTGTCTTTAGGGCCTCCTTCATAGCTCAGTCAGTAAAGAATGTGTCTGCAATGCAGGAGACCAGGGTTCGATTACTGGGTCAGGAAGATCCCCTAGAGAAGGAAATGGGAACCCATTCCAGTATTCTTGCTTGGAGAATCCCATGGACAGAGGAGCCTTGCAGGCTACAGTCCATAGTCGCAAAGAGTCACACATGACTGAAGTGACTTAACATGCATGCATCCATAGTTTTCTGCACACAGATCTTTTGCCTCTTTAGGTACATTTATTCCTAGGTACTTTATTCTTTTTGTTACAATGTTGAATGGAATTGTTTCCTTAATTTCTCTTTCTGATTTTTCATTGGTCATGTGTAGGAATGCAAGGGATTTCTGCGTATTAATTTTGTATCCTGCAAATTTACTAATTCATTGATTAGTTCTAGTAATTTTCTGGTGGCATCTTAAGGGTTTTTTATGTATAGTATCATGTCACCTACAAACAGTGAGAGTTTTACTTCTTTTCCAATCTGGATTCCTTGTATTTCTTTTTCTTCTCTGATTGTCATGGCTAGGACTTCCAAAACTATATTGAATAACAGTGGTGAGAGTGGGCACCCTTGTCTTGTTTCTGATCTTAGAGTAACTGTTTTTAGTTTGTCACCATTGAGAATAATGTTTGCTGTGGGTTTGTCGTATATGGGCTTTAACATGTTGAGGTAGGTTCCTTATATGCCCATTTCCTGGAGAGTTTTTTTTTTTTTTTTTATCATAAATTGGTGTTGAATTTTGTCAGAAGCTTTCTCTGCATATATGGAGATAATCATATGGTTTTTAATCTTTTATTTTGTTAATTTGGTGTATCACATTGATTGATTTGCATATATTGAAGAATTCTTGCATCCCTGGGATAAACTCCACTTGATCTTAGTGTATGATTCTTTTAATATGTTATCTGATTCTGCCTGCTAGAATTTTGCTGAGAATTTTTACAAATATGCTTAAGAATTATATTCATCTGTAATTCTTTTGTGTGTAGTAAACTTTTCTTATTTTGGTATCAGGGTGGTGTTGGCCTTGTAAAATGAGTTTGGGAGCTTTCCACCCTCGGAAATTTTTTGGAAGAGTGGCTATGGACAGTCTTAAGTCTCTATGTGCACATATATTCATTTTCTTAGGTAAGTAGCTGGAAGTAGAATTGCTGGATCATGCCAAAGAATTGATGCTTTTGAACTGTGGTGCTGGAGAAGACTCTTGAGAGTCCCTTGGACTGCAAGGAGATCCAAGTCCATCCTAAATGAGATTAGTCCTCGGTGTTCATTTGTAGGACTGATGTTGAAGCTGAAACTCCAATACTTTGGCCACCTGATGCAGGGAGCTGACTCATTGGAAAAGACCCTAATGCTGGGAAAGAGTGAAGGCGGGAGGAGAAGGGGACGACAGACGATAAGATGGTTGGATGGCATCACTGACTCAATGGACATGGATTTGGGTGGACTCCAGGAGTTGGTGATGGACAGGGAGGCCCAGCGTGCTGCGGTTCATGGGGTCGCAAAGAGTCAGACATGACTGAGCGACTGAACTGAACTGAAGGATATGTTTAACTTTATATAAACTGCCTGAGTGGCTTCCAAAATGGCTATAATCTTTTACACTGTCATCAGTAATTTCTGAGAGTTTCATTTCTCCCAGAACAAAGCTTTCATGCTACCCCTTTATAGCTATAGCTACCCATCTCAGCATCCCTAATCTGGTACCAACTAATCAATTCTCCATCCCTATACTTTTGTTAGTTTAAAAAAGTTAACATAAATAGACTCATACCATAGGTAACTTTTAAAGACTGGTTCTTTTTACACTCAGCATAACTCCCTTGAGTTTCATCCAATTTATTATGTGTATTAATAGTTTCATTTGTTTGTTTTGTGTAGTACTCCATGGTATAGATACACCACAGTTTGCCACACTTTATTTAACCATTAACCTATTAAAGGGCACTTGGCTAATTTACAACTTTTTGGCTATTTTTGTGTTGAACAGATTTTTGCACAAATATAAGTTTTATTTTTCTAGTGTAAACACCCAAGAGATCATTGGCTAGATTATATCATATGGTAGGAAAAATAATGGCTCTCCAAAGATGTCCAGGCCCAATCCTTAGAATCTGTGAATATGTTGCCTTATGTGGTGAAAAGGACTTTGTATATGTACATATATATTGAGGATAATTTCCTTGATTATCTTCATGGGCTCAAAACAATCAAAAGGGCCTTAATGAGAAAGAGGCAAAAAGGTCAGAGTCACAGATATTTGAAGATGCTACCCTGCTGTCTTTGAAGATGAAGAGACATGAGCCAAGGAATTGCAAGTGGCTTCTAGAAGCTGGAAAAGGTGAAGAATAGCTCCTTCCCTAGAGCTTCCAGAAGAAACACAGTGCTGCTCACAGTTTAATTTTAACTCATAAGATCTA
The DNA here is from genome assembly GCF_023699985.2 of Odocoileus virginianus. Lineage (NCBI taxonomy): Eukaryota > Metazoa > Chordata > Mammalia > Artiodactyla > Cervidae > Odocoileus > Odocoileus virginianus. The sequence goes on along the minus strand of NC_069684.1, from coordinate 12,529,978 downwards.
TTCTTACTTCTGACCTCTGAAACTATAGGTAATGAATTTGTGTTGTTTTCAGCTAGTAAGTTTGTGGTAATTTGTTAACAGCTTAAATATAAAGCTAATACATATTGTAAATGAATTTTTTGTTGTAGAAGGAACTCCCAAACTATTTTCCAAAGTGAACAAGGGTGGGGGGTAGTAGACGTGGAGGGAGGGTAGTAGACATGACTGATATAGGCAGGGATAGATCACTAAGTCTCATAGGACAGGTTAAGGAGTTTAGATTTATCCATTGTGGAATAGGAAATCACCAGAAGATTTCCTTGGAAGAAAAGCTATGATCAACCTAGACAGAATATCATAAATCAGAGACATTATTTTGCCAACAAAGGTCCGTCTAGTCAAAGTTATAGTTTTTCCAGTAGTCATGTATGGATGTGAGAGCTGGACTATAAAGAAAGCTGAGCACCGAAGAATTGATGCTTTTGAACTGTGGTGTTGGAGAAGACTCTTGAGAGTCCCTTGGACTGCAAGGAGATCCAACCAGTCTATCCTAAAGAAAATCAGTCCTGAATATTCATTGGAAGGACAAATGCTGATGCTGAAGCTGAAGCTCCAATACTTTGGCCACCTGATGTGAAGAACTGACTCATTAAAAAAGACCCTGATGCTGGAAAAGATTAAAGGTAGGAGAAGGGGACGACGGAGGATGAGATGGTTGGATAGCATCACTGACTCAATGGACATGAGTTTGAGTAAGCTCCAAGAGTTGGTGATGCACAGGGAAGCCTGGTGTGCTGCAGTCCATGGGGTCACAAAGAACTGGACACGACTGAGTGACTGAACTGAACTGAATTGAAAAGATTTCAAACAAGGGAAGGGGCACAATATGATTTATGTCTGAAAATCATCACTCTCATTGCTATGACAGTGATTTTTGGAATGTGGCAAGAATAGAGAACACCAGTTAAGAGATTACTACATCGATTAGGTTGATTGTGATGGAGTTGGATAAAAAGTGACAGATTTAAGATTTGTGTGTGGGAATATAGTCAACAGAATTGCTGCTGGACTGGCTATGAGTGTAAAGGAAAGAGATGCTTTTGCTTAAAAACTAGGCAATAGTGGTGCCTTTAATATTGAATGATTATTATTTGGAGTATGTGGTGCTGAAAGGGCAGAGATATAAAATAAACCACTAAATATATGAATTTGAGTTGTTAATTGACAGGGGTTGGTTCTAGAAACAAATCTGAGAGTGATTAATTAGTATCAGTTTATAAACTTGGATGGGATTAACCTGGAAGAGTATAGGTAAAGAAGAGAAAAAAGGAAACAGGACACTTTAATGTTATAGTGATGATAAGGGTTTCCCAGGTGGCTCAGAGGTAAAGAATCCACTAGCCAATGCAGGAAATGCAGGTTCAATCCCTGGTCAGGAAGATCCCTTGGAAGAAGAAATGGCAACCCACTCAAATATTGTTGCCTGGGAAATCCCATGGACAGAGGAGCCTTGGGGGCTACTGTTCATGGGGTTGCAGAGAATCAGACACAACTGAGTGACTGAGCACACACACACACCACACACAATGTATGAAGAGCTTTAAAAATAAACCACCCAATAGTAACTCTATGGAAGGGGAGAAAGATGAGGAGAGTATCCAACCATGAAGCCAATAAAAAAAATCTTTCAGTAAAGATGCTATAGACACTTGTGTTGAATGCTACTGAGAAGTCAAATAATCTGTTTATGGCTGAAATTAAGTTGTGTCAGTTACATACAATGGAGAGTAGACCAAGAAATGAGGGAATGAGTCTAAAGATGGACAATGGAATCTGAGTTAGATGCACAAGGAAGGAAATGAGGAGATAGGAGGTGAAAGATAGTGATAAGGTTTGGTGAATCAACAGGTTCGGTGAAGCTGAAGTTAGATGTTAGGGCATGAGTACTAAAATATGTGAGCTGCAGGTGTTGGTAGTAAAAGATGATTGAAATGAAGAAATTGGGAATGGTACAGTAATCAATGATGAGTTCAAGGTCTGTGTGATCATAGGAAATATGGAAGAAGGCAACAGTAGAATGGAAGACAAGAGACCCCAGGCAGGACGTTAAACATGTAGTCCATGTGGACATTGAAACTACCAAGATGTCAAGAGTAGGGAAGGACAGAGCCAGTGAACCTGGTATCAGTGATTTGCCCAACTGAACTTAATCTCTCTTTTCAACTTCCTTTTAAATTCGGTACCTCCTTAGCAGCTTTGCCTTATTCTTTGCCTTTTGTGTACTTTTTTTCCTACTTCTAAGATTAGGCAATGAAAATAAGTTTGTTGCTATCTCTCTTCTGTAGGACAAAGCCCCCATTTTCTAATACAGTGTTTCCATGTATGAGAGATTATAAATAGTGACCTTAAGACCTCTATATGATGGAAGGCAGAACCATTTCACTAAGAACCAGTCCGGTTTGGAAGAGATAGGAGAATCATGCATTAGAGAAATCATCTCATGACAAAGATATACAGAAACAGTCAAAATTTATTTTAGAAGAGGTTTTCAATTTTTAAATAATACAAAAATAAACAGCTATTTGTTTCAATACTTAAGGTTTACATAAATTAATTTAATCATACATAGTCTGAGGCACCAAAACACTCACATATTCCAAATTCCCAGATTCAGTCATTCAGATATTAACAAATCATTTTTTAAAAAATCAGTGAAAGTAACAGTTTTTTAATACAAGCTCTTCTACTGTTGACTCTTTCTTAACCATAAATCATTTAAACATAAAATCTTGAAAGTTCCCCTGAGTTATTTCTCTTTAATGAAATTTCATTTTTCTCCCTCTGCCTAACAGGCATACTTTTTCAATTATTTACATAAATACTGATTTTTCAGTGCATGATTTAAAAATATTAAGACCCACAGTGCTTTGTAAAGAATGTTTCTCCAGAAAGTTAGGGGTGAATGAATTAATGAAACATCTGCAAGTCCTTCAAAAATGTATACACTGTCAGTGTTATAGCACATCCAGGGTAATGAGACAGCGTTTTCTGTGGGCTGGTGAATAGGTAAAACTTAAAGAATTCCAGCTTTACGTCTCAATATACCAGAGTTGGGTTCCTAACATGTTTTCACAAATCTTAATCCAAACATTTATATTATAGTAATAATTCAGAGAGGTAATCCTAAAAGATACATTGATTCTGACATAATGCCAAAAAAAAACCCACCATGCAGCCTTAAACCCAGTTTATAATAGTCATCCTAAGAAGACATAATAGCCCTCAATAAATTAAATTAATATACAGTACCAGAAAATGTCAACTGACAATGAGATGTGGAAAATAAACATTGTCTTCCTGGAAACTATTCAGCAATTATTTGCTTTCAAATGAGGAAAGACATTAATTAGAATAGGAATACTTTCTTGGTGTCAACAACTCCCTAGGGCTCTAAGGTATTGGGCTCTTTATTAGGTTATAGTTTATTTGTAGAGTTCTCTGCCTTTCACTTAAAATGAATGTATACCTTTTTGTAAAGGCCTTTTGTAGTAGTTCTGAGCTGAGGTTTTCCTGAAAACTCGCATAAGTTCAGGTAAGAAAGTACAGGCAGAGTCCAAAAAACACACACTCAGACGTTAAAACCAGGAAAACAAAATAGATGAAGTAAACTGATCTGAAAATGGCCAAAAGAAGACCATAAAAGGACCAGTGAGTAGACAGCTGTTTCTCATTCATCATAGAAGACGCCCTGGAAATATTGATAGTGTTGAAATGTGCAGCATTTTGTCATCTTGCAACAGCATTTAAGTGTTCAAACTTAGCTTTTGTTCTTATTATAAGTTGAAATTCAAGTAAAAAGATGTCATACTCATCTCCCATTGGATTGTACAGAAGAATGAAAACTGCTTTCCCCTTTAACTTGAAGAAACTTCGACATCTTTAAAATCAACATGAAAATCTTCACAAATATGACCCCCTTTTCTCCTTAACAGAAGATGTTAAGTAACACAAGGAGTTTCATATAAATATTAAATAATTAAGTTAAAAGAAACAGTTCATATAAATAAATAAATACGATCACTAGGCTTCTACAGTTCGGTTGAACGTTCCTTTAGGAGGACTGTGGGGTTGATATCATCGAGTCCAGAGTGGGAAGAGCTTGCATTAATGGTGACTGTTTTGGTGAGGTGCGCGTCTTGAACACTGAATGAGGTAAAAGGACAGCCTTTCACGTTATTGCAGATGAGAGACTGAATTGAGGCAGTGTTGATGATCTTAAAACCTACTTCTCCACCAAAAGTGCTAGGCTTCCAGTACTCAGGAGAACATATAGGATTACCCATAAGTCCTTTCAGGGAGAATGGCGCTCCAGCTTCTACCATGGTCTCCCCAAAGATGGCGTCTGGACGAGGCTTCTCTACCAGAAGGGCGGGATACAGCTCCATGGCATCTATGTCTCCGTAGAGTGCTTCTAACTCTGCAGCCATTTCCTTCTCTCCTGTGAGGGTGACGAGGACAAAGATACAACCAATGTCAACCTTTTGACAAAATGAAGAGCTTTACCCCTTTGCTCAATTGGCTTTCAACTTCTCTGTTTCCATTTGCCCCTTGACTCTGAAGAAGTTTAGAAACTGTTTCTCACCTGTAAGTTCCTCAAATGATTCATAGGGCTTCAGCAGAAAACGTTTGCGATACTCATTAAAAGACTGGTATTTCATCTCTCTGCTCTGGTCAATTGAAGCCTTTGACACTTTCTCTACTGCGACTGGAAGATTCCTACCGCCAGCAACCTGTGGAATATGAATTAAATTGTAGAACACAATTAACTGAGTTTTAGGCATATGTAAGATTTTTTTTTTCTTTTTTTTTCTTTTTTGGCCATGCCAAGTGGCCTGTGGGATTTTATTTCCCTGACCAGGAACTGACCCCAGCCCCTCAACAGTGAGAGCAAGAAATTCTAACCACTGCACCACCAGGGAATTCTCAAGATTTCTATTTGAAAAACATCCCTTGAGTGCCAAGTAGGTAAACTGATGTTACCAGTGGAGACCTAAACTATAAGTTTGGAATATTTATAGATTATTTCTATGATCTAGATTACAATGGTAACATTATATTATAATCGAGATCATATAATATTAAATATATATATTACATATCCTTATTTCAAGGAAAGATTACTAGCAATAACTAACCTTTCAGTAAGTTTAAGAAAAATCTTTCCTGCAGCAGACATTCTAGTTACCAACTAGTCCTTTGTTTTATTTTGTTTTTCACTAATAATGCTTACCCTGCCAGCATTTTGCCTGGTGAATGATTCAACAAACTGAGTGACACCATGTTCCAGTAAGATAGAATTATTATAGATAAACTGCTGATAGTTGTACTCCTGGCCATCAATCCGAAAGACGTCAGGCAGAAGGGGATGCCAGTGGTAGAGTGTGTTAAACTCAGCAGCAATACGGTTTTGGTACTGGAACTGCTGGTTGAAAAGCAGCTCTGGGTCAAACTTCAGTTTGAAGTGATAGCCACTCAAGTGCTGTACGTAGTCTTCAATCACAATCTTAATAGTTTCTCCTACGGGCACACAAAAAAAATTGAAAACATGATTTCTTTCTGCTCACAAATGTTCAAGCAACTAAATGCAACTGGTCATTTGGCATTCCTGTTGAGACTTTCTTTTCCACCATTGAAAGGTAGGTGTCTGACCAATCCAGCTGAAGGACTGAATGAATATGGAGCAGGTGATTGTACACCCATGACACTCCCCCAGAATTACATTCCTCCCAAGCAAAGGAAACAAGTTCGTTTTCTTTGAGGAAGAGGGTTTTCTTTAAGTGATTTGCTCTTCTTGCTTACCTATCAGGATTAGCCTGCTTGTCTGGAACAACTGCTCATCGCCCCATTCTGGATGCTCTTGTTTCAGCACATCACACACTCTGTTGTGTTCCCGCAGCCAAATGGTGGCATACATCATCAGACCAGGCACCAGACCAAAGACCTCCTGGCCCACAGCAAACTTTAAGTGTTCAGGAACATGAGGTGGGTAGATCATTTCGACCTGAGTATCTTTGACTGTGGGAGGATACATCTCTCCATTAATCATCTAAAAAAGTATCAGTAAGAAGAGGTAAGAAACAAATTTTCATCATTAGAGATTTGGAACATAGGTAGGTGGTAAGTCATAAGGAATTCTTAATATTTAAATGGAACAAACCTGATATTTCATTTTTCCATCCTTGAAAAGGCGCAGCTTATGCTGTCTCTCTAAAGATTCACCATAAATGTGACTTAAGTCCACCTAGAAGATTATGGAAAATTTTTTATTTGCTACTGAAGTTGTTCTTACGTAAAATGCCTAGGATGTACTTATTATTAAATACTGTGATGATTTAGTTTGCTTTAAAATTTTTCAGTAACACATTTTTTTTCACAGCCACAAAATAATAAATTAACTTGTTTATCCACTAAAAATAACCTCATAGCGTTTAAACCTAAATGTCTCCTATTAGTATCTCATATGGAGCCTGTATCAGAAATTTTCACTCTAATTATATGATATTTCTTTTAAAAAGCAGCAGAAAATGTTTTGATATAAAATACTTATTAATTGAAGCTATTTCACTGAAACCCAAGAAATAATAATGCTGCAAAAATCTTACCTTGTAATATTTAAGGCAGCATAATCAAGGTAAGAAATTTTTTTGAAGACAACTTTTTTTGCAGATCCAATATTTTAAACTAAAAATATGAGTCAAAGTACAAATAATAATCTGTATATATGTATGTAAATATGTGTGTGTGTGTTTTTTTATTCAATCAGTGAGATAAAATGGAAACTCCATTAAGGTTTGTACACACAGAACTTGATTTGCTACAAATTCTCATTTAACTCTGTCTTACCCCATGGTTCTTTCCCTTAGTGAAAGCTGGTCCTCGTTCAAAATCTGTCTTGAAAAACTGATGGGTGAAGTGCTGGGCAAAGAATGCAAACATCATATTTGTGCCTTGGGGATCAGGAATGAACTTTCTTCTTAGAAGTACTTTTTTCACAACTTCTTTTGAATCAGGAAGCTCTTTCCTCCCTATAAAAAATTAGAAAGCCAAAATAAGAACGCATCTATTTCTTTAAGGAAGCAGAGAGTGAACTGTCAATTTATCAGGGTCTTCTTCACTTACAGGAAAAATACAACTTTGAACAGGATTGTAATATTAATGGAAGTTCTAAGATATAGGGGAACAACCTCTTACTGAATAATCTTTAACTAGTATTAATTCAGTTTTAATGAAAGAATTTGAGAACATATGACATTATACCAAAATGTCTGGGCTTCCCTGGTGGCTCAGATGGTAAAGAATCTGCCTGCAATGAAGAAGACCTAGATTTGATGCCTAGGTTAGGAAGATTACCCTGGAGAAAAGAATGGCAGTACTCTCGCCTGGAGAATTCCATGGACATAGAAGCCTGGCTGGCCACAGTCCATGGAGTCACAGAGTTGGACTCAATTGAGTGACTAACATTTTCACTTTTTCATACCAAAATGCCTACTTGCTTCCATGGAATAGTTTACATGGACTCACAATTTCAAAAAATATCCAGAGATATCCATAAGAAGGGAAAAAATGGTTTTATTAACAAATAATCATAGTTTGGGGCAAAATTTTCTAGGTATCAATCCAATCCCAGTTACAGTTAATACAACTCTGTCTCCTGTCACTCACCTTTCACACCCATGGGTGTTGGGCAGTCATCGGGCACAGGAGGAAGAGCTCTGGTGTAATAGGACAGGTTAGAAAAGGCTTCCCAGCTTTTATAGCTGTAGTGCACATTATAAGTGGGCGGACTGTCAATCAGATGTGATCTCGCTGAAATTTTAGAGGAAAAAAAATGTTATTTGTTTCCATCCACAAAGCAAATTAATGCTCATTTGTATTGTATAGTGTACAAAGTGGCACTAGAATAAATTTAATTAATACAAAGATACTCTATTTTAAAGCAATCATACTTTAAAGCCTGCTACTGGTGCTCAAAAAAGAGGAAAGAATGATGCCTTAAAAGGCGTCTTTGATAAAGCATGTATTCTTTACAGGAGATGTTTTGGTCTAGCCATTTTGATTTTTTTCAAATAACCATCCACTTATTGTTCAAGAGGGCCATGAGCAAAATGTCTGGGCTTGACACTCACTTTAGAAATAAAGGTTATTTTCTTGCCGACCCCATTCTAAATTATTCATTTATTTTAATGGATGCAATTCTGTGCCCCATGGCCACTCAATAAACAACTGGACCACGCTTCCTTCACAAACTGTAGAGAACAATGAAGGTCAGCAGAGGTATGCAGTATTTTAAATAGAATTCTGCCTGTGGGACAGAACTTTAGAAACTTCAAGGGATTCAGATATCAATATTTTTGGCCATTAAGATAGTAAGCAAACTAAAATGGTATATTTAAAGACATTTTGAATTAAGTTTAAAAATCTAAAATTTGTAAAGTACATTTTTCTTTGAGGCAGCTGAGAACCCTAGAAAGTGATTTGTACTTACAGGTCAACACATATCTCATAATCATATTTCGCAGGAAGGAGATATTATTGACAATGTTCCAGACTCCCTTGAAGTGGGTAAGTATGTAGTGCACTGTGTTGGGAGTGGGTTTCAGGAGTAATTTTATTCTCGTCAGAAATTCAGCTGCAATGAGAGGAAAAAGAAATTAATGGGACACATTATGACACAATTCTGTAAAATGATAACTGTATATATCCCATTCCAAATGAGGGCACTCAACAACAAACTTACGTGTGGTACAGTTTTCACCATAGAATCCTGTTCGGGTACAGTCACATTTATACTGGTCAAATCCTACACTCATACATACACCTCGATTCTGGCATGGATGGGAACAGCAAGGATTTGCTACAAAAACAGTAAAGACAGTGAATAAATAATTCTTCAGTGTCAATCTTGACTTAAGCATTTAATTGCTTTACTTACTATGAGTCAACTTCACAATAAAAAATTCAAGAAATATACAGGTAGTCATGGGAAAACTTTTTTTTTTACTTGCCTCACAGAATGGTTATAATGTAGGAATGCCAACTTCCTTTTCTAAATAAAGGTAACAGAATATTCCATCAGGGAAATCATGTTGCTAAATTTTTCTTAGAAACTTTAGATGCTCAAATTAGCCTTTAGAAGAGGCTCAAAGTAGGACTTTCAAAACTAAAGTGAATAGATCTAGTATTTTAATCAAACTTGGGTGTTTTTTTTTTTTTTCTTCTTCTTTCTTCTCTGTCATAAAGCTGGAGAAAGATCTGGAGGAAGAGCATTCTAAGTTGAGAGAAAAACAAGTGCAAAGGCCTTGAGGCATGCCTGACAGCCGGAGAGGCAGAGGTAGAAGCTAAATTCAGAAAAGGTGAAGGCAGATCCTGTGGTTTTTATGGGAACTTGGATTTTAGTCCACGTGTCAAGGGAGATCATTGATTTACAGTATTAAGGTGGCATGACTTAATTTACGTTAAAAAAAAAAAACGGCAAAAACAAACTATAGAAAAATTTGCAAAGTAAGAACAGCTTGCTTTTAAGCTATTCTGTTTATCTTAAAAAACAATCTGGGCTTCCCTGGGACGGGAAAGCACTAACTAAGGAAGTTGTATAATATAATTATTTTCATTCAATAACAGTTAGGTGGTATACAAAAGCATCTCACATATATTGATCAGATCTTCTTGTCTTATAATGACAACCTGCAAATTAGTATCCCCGTTCCTATTTAGCAGATGAGTAAATACGGGTTCAATAACGGGCCCATGAAGATTAGAGCTGAGGGCAAAGCGGGGCTATCCGTCCAGTTTATTTGGACTCGACTGGTCCGGACTCGGCCTCTGAATTCTGGGAGTATTTAGAATACCTGGAATTCCCGGGAGAAGTCTGAGCAGAAACAGCCCGGGTGGACGGGCGCGGGCGCCAGGTACTCACTCACCTGCTCCGCAGAGCGCCGCGGCGGCGCAAAGCAGCAGGGCTCGGGCGAGCATCTCGGCTGCGGGCGGGGCGCGGGGCCGGCGGAGGCGTAGAGGTGCGCGGATCGCGGCTGCGGGGCCGGAGGAGGCGCTGTGCGGAGTTCCGGGGCGTCCTCTGACGCTTGCTGCGAGTCCTTTGACAACTGGAAGCTAACGGAGAGGACCTTCCTTTTATGCGTGAAATAGCCCACGTGACGGCATGACTGTTTCTTTCCGCCTTTCCTTCCCCCCTTCCAAAAATTTTCCCCCTCTTTCTACTTAAGCAATTGCGTAAGACCCGGGTGGGGGTAGGATTTCTTTTCTTTTTTTTAGCTACGCAAACTAGAAAATCGGAAACTTGGGGAGTCGCGCTTGGCTTCCCTAAGGTGGGTGCAAAGCGGATCGCCCCCTCCCAGTTCCGACCTTACAGCGCCCCTCGGCCGGTTTCTCCGCCCCTGGCGCCGGGCTTCGCGCCACACTCCTTTCCTTCTGTCGCGGTTTGGACCGAGGCTCCCGAGAGGGGGTCCGAGGTAGATCTTCTGGGTGGGGGCGGGGGTGGGGAGGGCGGCCTCCGGGCTTCCTCTCCGGGAATCGATCAGGGGCCTGGGAGGTTCCGGAGAGCAGGGAATCCCCTCGCGCGCCCCCGCCCCCCACCCCCCGCGGCTGGTCCCTCGGCTTTTGGGGGCCGAGGAAGTCCCAGTCTGGAGAGACTGGGGAGAATCGGGCCAAGCAAGGCTGACATGTTCTACTCATGTCATGTATTTCAGAGGTGTCCGGATTTCAGTGACTACTCTTAACCTCGTGTAGATGTACGCACGTACAAAGCTTTACATTTTATTTATTTTTTTATTTTTTTAACCGATCGAATGAACTGTAATAGCTATAGTCAGTGTACGTACCTGTAGGGTTCTTTTTCTAGCTAAGTTGTTCTCAACATAAAAAATACTGTTCTTCATGCCACCACCCGGACGTTGCTTCCTGGGGAGAGGAAATAAAGGTAAATTCCTCCCCTTAAAACTGACCCTGAGCACTTACCCTGTAAATAGTCAGTCTGAGATTGAGGGGTCACCGCTGTAACCTTTCCTCTCCTCCCGTGAACAGCAGAAGCGGAGGTGACCGGGATGTTTAAGGATGCTCACCGTCCAAAAGATCTGCTTTAAGGCATTTCTTTCTCTGCAGCATGATTTTCACTGTTTTGGTCACCACTCTTCACAGGAGATGCCAGTTGAAGGAAGTAGATTTTTAAAGCTTGCTTTGTGTGTATGTTTTCTGCCTACTTCTCTAGGATGAGTTGTGACAAAGGGTTAAAATACATTACATTTACTTTTCGGTTGTCTGGGTTTATTAGGGCCAGTTTTCTAGTCTCATTTTGGAAGGTAATTTGATGAGGAATTTGGATGGAATGGATGTAAAGAAAGGGTGATATTGACACTTTTCAATTTCATCATCTTTTGTTTTTGTTTGATTCTGTCTTGTGGTCTGGAGGGGTGTGTGAAGGTGAAATGCCACCCCCCCCCCACAAAAAAAAGAGAAAAGAAAAAAGTCGCAGCATTTAGAGGCCTTTAAAAGAAGACAATCAACTTTTTTTTCAACATTTTGCTTAATGTGATTCTATGTGAGACAAATGACTAAAATTCTATTTCACCCAGGAAGCCTTTCTCCTCTAGTCATATTTAATCATTCCATTTGTGACACTCCCATTTATTGTACTGAGTCTTACATGAAATTTCAACTAAGAGCGTAGATGTAAACAATCTTTTAATAATTCCAGTTTTCTGTTTCATTTTAAGTGGTAGGATGTGTCTACTCAAATTTTAAGTGGATATTTAGGACTACCAATTTGAGTTTGGTTAGATGCCAAGGAAGAATTCATACTCTGACTCTGTTGGCTTTATATTGTAATCCTGAATTCATTTTGAAGTCATCATCATCATTGTCCTCATCTGATCTTAATTGTATACCTGCTGCGTATAAAAGTGTGTTCTATTGTTTGCAGGGAAACTAAATTCAAAGTGAGAACAAAACAGGGTGTTGAGAATAATCAGATTTAGACTACTTGGAATTTAAAGAAATTGAACTCCATTTCATAGTGGAAATTCAATTAAAAAATACCTATTCGGTTAAACTACTTGGTTTAATCTGTAACTTCTATAGCACAATAGAGTAAAGAGAATTGCATGTACCTATGCAGTCAGAAAATAGTTCAAGGAGAAAATGACACTTTAAGGATGGGTGCAGTTTAGAAAGGAAGTCCAGTTATGGACTTGAGGAAAAACTGTTTATGATTTATTAACTTTGGTAAGTCTGGGACAGTAAAATAGAATGGGTAGTGCATTTAGGAATGCTGGTCATGGGGGAATATTAAATGTCCCAAACCAAATCAAAATGGCTAAATCCTGTCCTATGTGGAAAAGTACTATGATTATTATGCCATGATATGTCACAGCATAAAAAATAAGATTATAATCATGTGAGACTTATGTTTCTCACATGTGTCTGTGTTTAGTGTTTCTGTGTTCATTTTAGACAAATACATGTATCTGTTATATAAAATGCATTAGTCTCTGAAATTTGTTGGAGAATTCTGTTAACTGAAAATAAGAAAGCATATTAAAAAAATCTTCCAGAGCATTCTGCTGCGTTTTACTGCCCCCTTCTGCTGCTTCAGTTTTTATCAACTTCTTTTTCTCTCTTGATTGTTGTAAAGATCACTGGGTAGATTGTGTGTCTGATGTTACAACATTCTTAAAAGTCTACATATGCAGTGTTCATCTGAGATTTAACCTTCATGAATATACTAAAAAAGGAATGAAATATGTGTTAGTTGAAGTAATAAGCCATTCATATGAGCTAAAAGAAAATGAACATTAAAGCCTATTAATACCCAAAATTCCAAAGGCACTAACATTTTCAAAGAAGATACTTCTAACTGCTTTGAACAGGGTTCTACCATTCAGGGCCTTCCCAGGTTGCACTAGTGGTAAAGAACGCGCCTGCCAGTGCAGGAGACATAAGAGATGTGGGTTCGATCCCTGGGTTGGGAAAATCCCCTGGAGGAGGGCATGGCAACCCACTCCAGTCTTCTTGCCTGGAGAATCCCATGCACAGAGGAGCCTGGCAGGCTACAGTCCATAAGATCGCAAAGAGTAGGATACAACTGAAGTGACTTTGCACACACACGCGCACTATTCAGACATGGGAGGATGGTCATATTTACTATCTTAGACATGGAACTTTTTTCTATCTCCCTGTCTTCACCTTTAGCCTATTCTAATTCACTCAAAGATAGTGCAGATTGCCCTTGTCTTTTTTATTCAGGACAGGCTGACTAGAAAGAGAGCTTTACTATCTTGCATCTTGCCTGAAGAGACATTTTTAACAAGTTTTTGCCACAGTGTACATCTGTTTCTTGAAGGGCAGAAACAGATGTACTCATAAAGTACCCATAAAAGACCTCTACATTAGTCTTTTAGTGTGTGCGTGCATGCTAAGTTGCTTCAGTCATATCTGACTCTTTGCAACCCCATGGACTGTAGCCCGCCAGGCCCCTCTGTCCATGGGATTCTCCAGGCAAGAAGACTGGAGTGGGTTGTCATGCCCTCCTCCAGGAGATCTCCCCGACCCAGGGACTGAACCCGCATCTCTATGTCTCCTGCGTTGGCAGGCAGGTTATTTACCACTAGTGCCACGTGGGAAACCCATACTTTTAGTAAATCCTGTTTATTTACCTATTCCTGACTACACAAGATAGGAGTTTCAACTAGAAAAACAAGAGCATGTGGACCAAGAATGTCACCTCTCATTTCAGTAAACAAGGGATGGAAAACCCTCAGACACGGCTCCCTGCCCCCACCCCAGCCTGATGGTACAGAACAGTGGCTCCCGAGGGGAGGTAGACAGGCTTCCACTGCAGTGACTGTGCGCCCTGAGGGGACACAGGGTGCAGAACAATGGGATAGTGGCCCTACCAAAGAAATAATTTCAATAATCCCCGGGTCTTGCGTTTTCCCATGTGTGGACAGCACTAAATTCACTAGCTTGAGATATCTGGTTTCTTTTGATTAGCAGGAATCTTGATCTTCCACTTCCTGGGTTTTGGAGTTTTTGTTTTGCAAAAACACTTGTATATCCTGACTCCTTCTTTACCTCTTCAGAAAAGTCCTTCAGAGTTATATCTGAGAGATGGTATTCTGGGCTTAACACCAAAGAAAACATAATTCTCAACTTTTAGGTTGTGCAGGGTTTTTGGTTTTTTTGTTTTTTTTTTTTTCAGTTGACAAGGACAATTTTTTTAATAATAATAAAAAAAATCCTTGTCAAATAAACCGATGAAGAAATACCAAACAATATTTAGTGCTAAGTTTTATTTTAAAAAAGTATCTCCTTTTTCTCACCTTAGTTCCCGGATAGATTTTTCTTTTCCTTCATTTTTATGGTTGTATATCATAACTACTAAGGTGACTCGAGGTAGCTTGAACATGGTCTTTGTGTTAGAGCTAGGAATCCTAAAAGGGGATAAGGAGCAGCGTGTGCTGGGGCCAGCGTAATGAGACCACACTGACAGTGACAGATTAAACCGAGTTTAAATGAGCTTGGAAGTTGCCACTCAATCCTAACAAAAATCTGAACAAAGTGAAAACTCAAAATGCTATTCTTAGATCCTCCAAAGAAGTGAGGTGACAGGATAAAAAGCTGCCCTCAAAATTGGAGGGGGCGTCCATGGTGGCTCAGCGGTAAGGAATTCGCTGGCAATGCAGGAAACACGGGTGCAACCCCTGGGTCAGGAAGATCCCCTGGAGAAGGAAATGGAAGCCCACTCCAGTATTCTTTTCTGGGAAATCCCATGGACAGAGGAGCCTGGAGGGCTACAGTCCATGAGGTTGCAAAAGCATCTACCCGACTTGGCAACTAAACAGCAACAGCAACAAAATTGGAGAGACTGGCCATACAGAGAAGCGCAGTTTATCAGAACAGAAACCCACAGGCAAACACCTCCTTGAAAACCAGCGCCTATGTAGGGAAACCCAAAGAGTAATGGATTGTGCTTAGTCGCTCACTGTGTCCGACTCTGCGACCCCGTGGACTGTAAACTGCCAGGCTCCTCTGTCCATGGGGATTCTCCATGGAGACAACGATACTGGAATGGGTTGCCATGCCTTTCTCCAGGGGATTGTCCCGACACAGGGATCGAACCTAGGTCTCCGACATTGCAGGCAAGATTCTTCACAGTCTGAAGAAGAAGGGAAGCCTGAAGAGTAAAGCGCACACACACATATCTTGAATAAATCTTAAGGGTTACAAATCCTGGCGGGTGGGGTGGGGGGTCTATTTACTTTCATGAGTTTTACTGCCTGGAACTCTGCCAAGTTCCCACAGTGAATTATCAGGAAAAGAAAAAAAATCCCCTTGGCAGACTGGCAGGGAAGCAGGGGAAAAATAGCCATTTTGAAATATGCCAGAGTGTCTTTCTTTTAAATTAGGCTCAAAAGAAATTTTATTACCAGAGCCTAAACTCTGGGAATTTTATCAGAGCCTAAATGACCTGGGGGAAGGATGTACTCAAACTCTAGCACCCTCTAGCCATGTCCCACTTAATCTGTGGCAGTGGGGAATGGAGGAGTGCTTGTGACACAGCTCAGAGGCATAGGCTGAGTGAAACACAGAGGCCTGATCATAGGACTCCAGAAGACTCCCCCACTCCACCCCTCCCACCGCATTGCTAAAGGCCTATTTATCAGAGCTCTTTTCCAGCCTTCAGAAAAAAAAAAAAAAATGACAAGTCATGATGAGAGACAAAAAACAGTTGGAAGAGGCAGAGCGAACATTGAAACCAGACTCAGAGATACAGCACAGATGGTGGAAATATGTAAGATCATGAGTGCTGATGGAATAGTAGTTAATGTGCAAGAACAGATGGGTAATATAAGCAGAGTGATGGAAATTCCAAGAAAGAATAAAAAAAAAATGCTAGAGGTCAATAACATTGTAATAGGAATGAAGAATGACTTTGATGAACTTCTTAGTAGGCTGGACATGTCTGAGGAAAGAATCTGAGCTTGAGGGTAAGGAAGCAGACACTTCCAAAATCGAAAAAGAAAAATATGCAAAGAGAAAAAATAGTGTTAAAAAAACAAACATAAAGAATAGCCAAGAATTGTTGGAGAACTGCAAAAGGTGTCACATAGATGTAATGGGAATAGAGTAGGAAAAGAAAGAGAGAGAGGAATAGAAGCAATATTTGAAGCAATATTAACTGAGAAATTCCCTAAATTAATCACAGATCCAGGAAGCTCAGAAAACATCAAGTAAGGATGTACCAATGCAACGTACTATTATATTAGAACTGCAGAAAAGAAAATATAAAGGAAAAAATCTTGAAAGAACCTAGAGAAAAGAAAAAACCTTACCATATATACAGAACAAAGATAAGAATTATATCCTACTTCCCCTCAGAAGCCATACAAGCAGGAAGAAAATGAAATAAAATGTTGAAAAAATAGCAACAACAAAAATCACTGACATAGAGTTCTGTATACTAGGAAACTAACCCTCCAAAGTGAAGGAACAAATTTTCTCAGACAAAATTTGAGGGAATTTGTGGCCAGTAGATCTGCCTTACACAAGAAGTTCTTCAGAGAGAAGGGAAATGATGAAAGTTAGAATCTCAGATTTACAGAAAACAAAGAGCATTAGTGAAGACTTAGTAAGGGTAAAATAAAAACTTTCATTTTTCTTATTTTTAATTGATCTAACAAGTAGCAGTTTGTTCAACATAATAAAGGTAAAAGTGTATTTAAGGATTATAGCTTGTGTATAGGAGGTCAATTACAGCTTATGTATAGTAGGTAAATTACACCAAAGGAAGAGGGAGGAATTAGGAATATTTTGTTATGAAGCATGAAGTGGTATAATGTTATTTGAAAATAGAGTTGGTTTAATTGCAAATGTATATGATGACCACTATGATATTATTAAGCATAATTGATATGTTAAGAAAGAAGAGGAAATAGTCATATAAAATCCCCAGTTAAAAGCACAATTATCAGAAAGAAAAAGAATGGAAGACAAAAATAGGAACAGAATACAAGGAAAAAAAGTAGAAAAAAGTTAACATGGTAGATATTAATCCAGCTCTATCAGTAATCACTTTAAGCAACAACGGTACAAATATATCAACTAAAAAACAGAGATTATCAGAACAAACCAGAGAAGAAGACCACCTATATGGTTTCTACAAGAAACCGCCTTAAATATAAAGACACATACAGAATAAAGTAAAAGGATGGAGAAAGATACACCATGCTAACTCCAATTAAAAGAAGGCAGTAGTAGCCATATGAATTTCAGACAGAACAGGCTTCAGAGCAAGGAAACTTATCATGGACAAATATATATATATATATATGAAGTCGCTCAGTTGTGTCCAACTCTTTGCTACCCTATGGACTGTAGCCTGCCAGGCTCCTCTGTCCATGGGATTTTCCAGGCAAGAATAGTGGAGTAGGTTGCGATTTTCTTCTCCAGGGGATCTTCCTGACACAGGGATCTAACTCAGGTCTCCTGCATTGTGGGCTGACTCTTTACCCTGTGAGCCACAAGAGAATCCCATGTACAAAGAGGTGCATTAAATAATACAAAGGGGTCAATTCTCCAAGAGGACATAGCAGTCTTTAAAGTGTATGTGTCTAACAACACAACCTCAAAATACATGAGGCAAAAACTGATAGAAATAGAACTGCAAGGAGAAATAGATGGAGTCACTCTAATTTCTCTATCAAAAACAGATCCAGCAGGCATAAAATCAGTAAGAACATAGTTGAATTCAATAGTACCATCAATGAACTGGATATAACTGACATCTATAGACTACTTTATTTAAAAACACAAGAATACAGATTCTTCTCAAGGTCACACAGAAAATACACAAAAATAAACCACATTCTGGGCCATAAAAAAGAACACCCTAACAAATTGAGAATGATAAAAATCATACAGTGTATCAGACCACAGTGGAATTAAACTAAAAATCAATAACCAGAAAGATAACCAGAATATTACGAAATACTTAGAGATTACCAAACACACTTCCAAATAACACATGGGTCAAATTAGAAATAACAAGAGACATTTAAAATTTTTAGTTCAGTTTAGTCAGTCATGTCTGACTCTGCAACCCCAAGGACCACAGCATGCCAGGCTTCCCTGTCCATCACCAACTCCCGGAGATTACTCAAACTCATGTCCATTGAGTCGGTGATGCCATCCAACCACCTCATCCTCTGTTGTCCCCTTCTCCTCCTGCCTTCAATCTTTCCCAGCATCAGGGTCTTTTCAAATCAGTCAGTTCTTCATATCAGGTGGCCAAAGTATTGGAGTTTCAGTTTCAGCATCAGTCCTTCCAATGAATGTTCAAGACTGATTTCCTTTAGGATGGACTGGTTGGATCTCCTTGCAGTCCAAGGGACTCTCAAGAGTCTTCTCCAACACCACAGTTCAAAAGCATCAATTCTTTGGCGCTCAGCTTTCTTTATAGTCCAACTCTCACATCCGTACATGACTACTGGAAAAACCATAGCTTTGACTAGATGGACTAGACGGATTTTTGTTGGCGAAGTAAAGTCTCTGCTCTTTAATACACTGTCTAGGTTGGTCATAGGTTTTCTTCCAAGGAGCAAGCATCTTTTAATTTCATGGCTGCTTTTTTGGAGCTCAAGAAAATAAAGTCTGTCACTGTTTCCATTGTTTCCCCATCTATTTGCCATGAAGTGATGGGACAAGGTGCCATGCTCTTTGTTTTCTGCATGTTGAGTTTTAAGCCAACTTTTTCACTCTCCTCTTTCACTTTCATCAAGAGGCTCTTTAGTTCTTCTTCACTTTCTGCCATAAGGGTGGTGTAATCTGCGTGTCTGAGGTTACTGATATTTCTCCCAGCAATTGATTCCAGCTTGTGCTTCATCCAGCCTGATATTTCGCATGATGTACTCTGCATATAAGTTAAATAAGCAGGGTGACAATATACAGCATTGATGTACTCTTTTCCTGATTTGGAACATGTGTGCTGTTCCATGTTCGGTTCTAATTGTTGCTTTTGGACCTGCATACAGGTTTCTCAAGAGGCAGGTTAGGTGGTCTGGTACTCCCATCTCTTTAAGAATTTTCCACAGTTTGCTGTGATACTGATACAAACAGTCAAAGGCTCAAAAATTTTAAACTAAGTTTAATTTTTAAACTTAATTTTAAACTAAGTGAAAATAAAAATACAACTTAAACTTCATAGGATTCAGCCAAAGCACTGCTTGAAGGGAAATTGATAGCATTAAATGTATATATTCAAAAAGAAGAAGGATCTTAAATCAGTAATCTTAGTTTCCACCTGAGGAAACAAAACTGAAAAATGCAGGAGGTGGGAGTGGTGAGGGTAGAATGAAACAAATTACTAATAACAGAAATGAGAGTGGGCGCATTATAATGGAAATAAAAAGGCTAATTATAGGCTAAATAGCAACTCTGTGACCACAAATTTGACAACCTAGATGAAATGGACCAATTTTTGAAAGACACTTTGATTAAAATTCAAGCAAGTAGAATTAGACAATATGAATTCTACTAAAGAGGTTGAATTAATAATTAATAACCTTCTAAAATAGAAAGCACCAGGCCCAGGTGGATTCATTACTAATTTCAACTAAACATTTAAAGAAGAAATTATTCTAAACCTCTACAGTCTCTTCCACAAAACAGAAGATGAGAGCATAATTTGTTACTTAACCATGAAGTTAGCATTACCCTATTACCAAAACCACACAAAGACATTACAAGAAAATATAGCTACAAACTAATGTCTCTCATAAGTATTGGTGCAAAATTTTGCAACAAATTATTAGCAAAAAAAGTCCAACATCCTTCAAACTAGACTTCAGCAGTACTTAAACGGAAAACTTCCGGATGTATAAATTGGGTTTAGAAAAGGCAGAGGAACCAGAGACCAAATTGGCAACATTCATTCAGTCATAGAGAAATTAAAGAAATTCCAGGAAAACATCTACTTCTGTTTCATTGACTATGTGAAAGCCTTTGATTGTGTGGGTCAAAACAAACTGTGGAAAATCCTTTAAGAGATGTGAATACCAGACCACCTTATCAGTCTCCTGAGAAATCTATATGCAGGTCAAGAAACTAGTTATAACCTTACAGGGAATGACTGGTTCAAAATCTGGAAAGGAGTAAGACAAGGCTGTATATTGTCACCCTGTTTAACTTATATGCAGAATATATCATGGGAAGTGCCAAACTGGATGAATCACAGGCTGGAATTAAGATTGCCAGGAGAAATATCAACAGTCTCAGATATGCAGACATCACCACTTTAGTGGCAGAAAGTGAAGAGAAACTAAAGAGCTTCTTGATGAGAATGAAAAAGGAGAGTGAAAAAGCTGGTTTAAAACTCAACATTCAAAAAACGAAGATCATGGCATCCACTCCCATCATTTCATGGCAAATAGACAGGGAAAACGTGGGAGCAATGGCAGATATTTTATTTTCTTGGGCTCCAAAATCACTGTGGACAGTGACTGCAGCCATGAAATTAAAGGACGCTTGTTCCTTGGAAGGAAAGCTATGACAAACCTTGACAGCATATTAAAAAGCAGAGACATCACTTTGCTGACAAAGGTCCAAATAGTCAAAGCTATGATTTTTCCAGTAGTCATATGTGAATGTGAGAGTTGGACCATAAAGAAAGCTGAGTGCCAAAGAACTGATGCTTTTAAACTGTGGTATTCAACAAGACTCTTGAGAGTCCCTTGGACTGCAAGGAGATGGAATCAGTCAATTCTAAAGGAAATAAGTTCTGAATAGTCATTGGAAGGATTTATGCTGAAGCTGAAGCTCCAATACTTTGGCCACCTGATGCAAAGAGCCAACTCATTTGAAAAGACCCTGATGCTGGGAAAGATTGAAGGTAGGAGGAGAAGGGGGTGACAGAGGATGAGATGATTAGATGGTAAAATCAACTCAATGGACATGAGTTTGAGCAAACTCTGAGGGACAGTGAAGGACGGGGAGACTTTGTGTGCTTCAGTCCGTGGGATTGCAAGGAGTCAGACATGACTTAGTGACTAAACAACAGCAACAAGAAATCCAACAATGTATAAAAATTATACACCATAATGAAGTGGAATTTATTTAAGTATGCAAAGTAACAAGATATGTACAAAATCTATATAAAGAAAAGTAAAAAACTCTGATGACAAAAAAGAATCAAAGAACTAAATAATTGAAGAAATTCCATGTTCATAGATAGAAAGACTCATTATTGTCAAGCTGTCAGTTCTTCCCAATTTGATAGACTCAATGCACTTTCAATCAAAATCTCAGAAATTTATCTTGCAGATATAGGAAAACTGATTCTAAAGATTTTGAAATGGAAGAGACCAAGGCTATTTAGTTAAATACTGAAGAAGAAGAAGAAGATTGTGAGACTGATACTAATGACTTCAAGACTTATCATATAGCTACAGTCACTAAGACAGTGCAGTATGGCAAAAGAACAAGTAGATCAATAGAACAGAGAGCCCGGAATAGACCCCATAGAGTCGACTGATCTTTGGCAAAGGAGCAAAAGCAATATAATAGAGAAATATAGTCTGTTCGACAAATGATACTGGGGCAAGTGAACAGTCATATGCAAGAAAAAAAAAAAAACCTAGACAGTTTTCTTCACAAAAATTGTCTCAAAATAGAGTTAAATGTGAAATGCAAAACTAAAAAAGATATAAAAGATGATGTAGGAGAAAATCTATGTGGCCTATGTTATCACAATGACTTTTTAGATACAGCAGCCTTTCATGATCCTTAAAATCAGAAGTGATTGATGATGTAGATGTCCCTAACATTAAAAACTTCTGCTTTCTGAAAGACCCTGTAAAGAGGCTGAGAAGAAAATGATGTGTCAGTTTATGTTCATCATCTGCAACAAACAGGCCACTCTGGTGGGGGATGCTGGCAATGAGGCAGATTGTCCATGTGAAGGGATGTGGGTATATGGGAACTCCATACTTCCTGCTTAATTTTGCCATAACCTTAAACTGCTCTAAAAAATAAAGTTTATTTTTTTAAAAAATTTCTAGTGAAGGATAATTGCTTTACAGAATTTTGTGGTTTTCTGTCACACACCAACAAGAATCAGCCATAGGTACACCCACGTCCTCTCCCTCCCATCTCCCTCCCCAGCCCACCCTTCACCCTGCCATAGAGCCCCAGTTTGAGTTCCCTGATTCATGCGGCAAATTCCCATTGGCTATCTATTTTACTGCAGTATGGCATACTGCACTGACTCCGTGACTGTAGCTATGTGCTACAGTATTGTAAATTTCTATGTTGGAGAAGGAAATGGCAACCCACTCCAGTATTCTTGCTTAGAGAATTCCATGGACAGAGGAGCCTGGTGGGCTACAGTCCATGGGGTTGCAAAGAGTCAGACACAACTGGACGACTAACACACACAGAAATTTCTATGCTACTCTCTCTATACATCTCCCCTTCTCCTTCCCCCCTCTCCCCATGTCCATAGGTCTCTTCTCTATGTCTGTTTCTCCATTGCTGCCCTGAAAATAAATTCATCAGTATCATCTTTTTAGATTCCATATATATATGTGTCAGTATACGATATTTATATTTATCTTTCTGACTTACTTCACTCTGTATAATAGGCTCTAGGTTCATCCACCTCATTAGAATGGATTCAAATGTGTTCCTTTTTATGGCTGAGTAATATTCCATTGTGTATATGTACCACAGCTTCTTTATCAATTCATCTGTCAATGGACATTTAGGTTGCTTCCATGTTCTAGCTATTGTAAATAGTGCTGCAATGAACATTGGGATACATATGTCTTGTTCAACTTTGGTTTCCTCAGGGTATATGACTAGACTGGGATTGCTGGGTCATATGGTGGTTTTATTCCTAGCTTTTTAGGGATCTCGTACCGTCTTTGATAGTGGCTCTATCACTTTACATTCCCACCAGCGATGCAAGAGTGTTCCCCTTTCTACACACACTCTTCAGCGTTTGTTGTTTGTAGACTTTTTGATGATGGCCATTCTGATTGGTGTGAGATGGTATCTCATTGTAGTGTTGATTTGCACTTCTCTAATAATAAGTGATGTTGAGCATCTTTGCTTGTGCTTGTTAACCATCTGTATGCCTTCTTTAGAGAACTATCTCTTCAGGTTCCTTTCCCAGTTTTTGAATGGGGCAGATTGTCCATGTGTGGGGACATGAGTGTATGGGAACTCTGTACTTGCTGCTTAATTTTTCCATGACCTTATACTGCTCTAAAAAATTAAGTTTATTAATTAAAAAAAATTTTAAAGAACCTCAGTCCATAAAAGGGCTTTTGCTTTTAGCTGTTTCTTTTTCACTTGTTCACATATTAATTATACTCTTCTCACACATGCTTCACGTTAATTTTAGTGGTGGATGAAAACAACCTCCACCATATGAGCCACAAGGCTATTTTGCTAAAGGCAATGCATTTTTTTTGATGACTATTCATAATCATTGGTAAAAATCTTCAAGGCTGAATGCTGCAGTATCTGAAAAATGACAGATGCTCATTTCCTAACTAAAAATTCTCTGTACCCTAAGGACAATAATTCCCTTGTTATTAATAGCTTGTTATTCCCTTGTTATTAATAAAATCTGAAGAATTTATTCCTTCTCTCATTCCTCTCATATCCAGACACTGTATTCATATAAGTCCTCTTTTCCCTGTTTTTAAATGATGCCATACCCAAGTGCTTATGCTCAATGCAAAGGGAGGCTAAACAAATGGAAACATTGGAGTCAGGAGCAGAGAAAGGTTTACTGCAGGGACCAAGCAAGGAGAACAGGCAGCTCATGCTCAAAAACCTTGAACTCTCCAATCATTTGGGGTAAAAGTTTTTAAAGGCAAAATCTGGGGTGATATCCGCAGGGCATGTGACTTTCTTCTGATTGGTTGGTGGCGAGGCAACAGCTTGGTGGTGCCCCAGGAATCTTGTACTCAGCCTGAAGTTGCCATTCTTTATTTGGGGTGGGACCTTTGTTCCTGACAAAGATCTCAAAAACATGCCTATCCCTTGAGGATATGTCCAAGACCTCCTTTACCACTGCACTATTGTTTCTTGCCTGCTCCTTTTTTGTTTCTGCATTTCCTCCCTTCTTTTCAGTTCAGTTCAGTCATTCAGTCATGTCCAGCTCTTTGCTATCCCATGGAGTGCAGCACACCATGCCTCCCTGTCCATCACCAACTCCCTGAGTTCACCCAAACCCATGTCCACTGAGTTGGTGATGCCATCCAACCATCTCATCCTCTGTTGTCCCCTTCTCCTCCTGCCTTCAATCTTTCCCAGCATCAGGGTCTTTTCCAATGAGTCAGCTCTTCACATCAGGTGGCCAAAGTATTGGAGTTTCAGCTTCAGCATCAGTCCTTCCAGTGAACACCCAGGATTTATCTCCTTTAGGATGGACTGGTTGGATCTCCTTGCAGTCCAAGGGACTCTCAAAAGTCTTCTCCAACACCACAGTTCAAAAGCATCAATTTTGGGGCACTCAGCTTTCTTTATAGTCCAACTTTCACATCCATACATGATCAGTGGAAAAGCCATAGCCTTGACTAGATGGACCTTTGTTGGAAAAGTAATGTCTCTGCTTTTTAATATGATGTCTAGGTTGGTCATAACTTACCTTCCAAGGAGCAAGTCTTTTAATTTCATGACTGCAGTCACCATCAGCAGTGATTTGGGAACCCAGAAAAATAATGTCTGACACTGTTTCCACTGTTTCCCCGTCTATCTGCCATCAAGTGATGGGACCGGATGCGATGATCTTTGTTTTCTGAGTGTTGACCTTTAAGCCAACTTTTTCACTCTCCTCTTTCACTTTCATCAAGAGGTTCTTTAGTTCTTTGCCTTCTGCCGTAAGAGTGGTGTCATCTGCATATCTGAGGTTATTGATATTTCTCCCAGCAATCTTGATTCCAGCTTGTGCTTCTTCCAGCCCAGCGTTTCTCATGATGTACTCTGCATACAAGTTAAATAAGCAGGGTGACAATATACAGCCTTGATGTACTCTTTTTCCTATTTGGAACCAGTCTGTTGTTTCCTGTCCAGTTCTAACTGTTGCTTCCTGACCTGCATACAGGTTTCTCAAGAGGCAGGTCAGATGGTCTGGTATTCCCATCTCTTTCAGAATTTTCCACAGTTTATTGTGATGCACACAGTCGAAGGCTTTGGCATAGTCAATAGAGCAGAAATAGATGTTTTTCTGGAACTCTCTTGCTTTTTCGATGACCCAGCAGATATTGGCAATTTGATGTCTGGTTCCTCTGCCTTTTCTAAAAACAGCTTGAACATCCGGAAGTTCACAGTTCATGTATTACTGAAGACTGGCTTGGAGAATTTTGAGCATTACTTTACTAGCGTGTGAGAGGAGTGCAACTGTGGCTTTTGACTTTATTTCCTCATTACTTCTTTCCCTCTGATTCCACAAAAAAATAGAGCCATAGGACTGGAAAAGGTCAGTTTTCATTCCAATCCCAAAGAAAGGCAATGCCAAAGAATGCTCAAACTACTGCACAATTGCACTCATCTCACATGCTAGTGAAGTATGACCTGGCTTGGAGAATCTTGAGCGTTACTTTTCTAGCATGTGAAATGAGTGCAGTTGTGCAGTATTTGAGCATTCTTTGGCATTGGTTTTAGAAAAGGCAGAGAGGAACCTGAGAATCAAATTGCCAACATGGAATCCATGGGGTCGCAAAGAGTCGGACACGACCGCACGACTTTCACTTCACTTTCACACTTCATGGTGGCTAGTTGCCAATCCTTTGTCCTTTTCACTTCTGATTCTCTTTCCTCTTGAGAACATTTTGGGAGGCTAAGTTTGCAGGTTTTGTCCTGGACATGTGCAAATCTAAGTGAAAGTCGCTCAGTTATGACCAACTCTTTAGTCCATGGAATTCTCCAGGTCAGAATACTGGCGTGGGTAGCCTTTCCCTTCTCCACTCTTTGTGACCCCCTTGGAACTCTCCAGGTCAGAATACTGGCGTGGGTAGCCTTTCCCTTCTCCACTCTTTGTGACCCCCTTGGAATTCTCCAGGTCAGAATACTGGCGTGGGTAGCCTTTCCCTTCTCCACTCTTTGTGACCCCCTTGGAACTCTCCAGGTCAGAATACTGGCGTGGGTAGCCTTTCCCTTCTCCACTCTTTGTGACCCCCTTGGAACTCTCCAGGTCAGAATACTGGCGTGGGTAGCCTTTCCCTTCTCCACTCTTTGTGACCTCCTTGGAATTCTCCAGGTCAGAATACTGGCGTGGGTAGCCTTTCCCTTCTCCACTCTTTGTGACCCCCTTGGAACTCTCCAGGTCAGAATACTGGTGTGGGTAGCCTTTCCCTTCTCCACTCTTTGTGACCCCCTTGGAATTCTCCAGGTCAGAATACTGGTGTGGGTAGCCTTTCCCTTCTCCACTCTTTGTGACCCCCTTGGAACTCTCCAGATCAGAATACTGGCGTGGGTAGCCTTTCCCTTCTCCACTCTTTGTGACCCCCTTGGAATTCTCCAGGTCAGAATACTGGCGTGGGTAGCCTTTCCCTTCTCCAGGGGATCTTCCTAATCCAGTGATCGAACCCAGGTCTCCTGCATTGCAGGCAGATTCTTTACCGGCTGAACCACAAGGGAAGCCCAAAGAACTAAAAGAGTAGGGAAAATAGTTACCAATCGTCCAGTAAAAACTTAGACGACATCTGGGTAAGATTGTAATTATGTGGTCCTTAACCTATGAAGAGCCAAGGGAGGGAACCTGAGTCTTAAAGATAAAAACCAAGTGGATTTCCCACTGGATGTGCTTGCTCTAAGACATCCTTGCTACAGACATCCCTTGTCTGTAACGACCCCTTTGGCAGAAGTTAAGACTGCCTCGACAGCGATTTTTGACTGTTTTATTCCTGAAAAACCATTTGAGAGCATTTCCAACAATCAGGATTTCCTAAGACTTGGATTTGTTTTTTTTTGTTGTTGTTCAGAGAAAAGTTTTATTGGAATGCATTTCTGATAACAGACTACACGAGTTCTTTGTCTTTAAGTGACTTATATTTGCTTTTGAGATCTCTGGTTACTTTAAGGAATAAGTATTGTCAAAGTGTCTTTATCAATTAATCAGATGTCTAACCATGACTTTTAAGTCTATTGTCATTTATAGATACTTTTGTACTGTGATGCTGTTGTAAAAAGGGCTTCACTATCAAGGAGATTCACTGGAAGGTTATGGAAGCAGTTTCACATCAGAATGATCCTATGTGAGCCAAGATGGTGGACTAATCATCTGGCTTTCTGAATAAAGTTGTTTTCCTTGCCTCAACACCTAGTCTCTCAGGTTCATTGGCCTGTCATGTGGTGAGCAGAGTGAGCCTGGGCTTGCTTAACAGTCCAACTCTTTGTGACCCCATGAACTGCAGCATACCAGTTTCCTCTGTCCTCCACTATCTCCCAGAGTTTGCTCAAATTCATGTCCATTGAGTTAGTGATGCTAACATCTCATCTTCTGCCACCCCCTTCTCCTTTTGCCTTCAATCTTTCCCAGCATCAGGGTCTTTTCCAATGAGTTGGCTCTTTGCATCAGGTGGCCAAAGTATTGGAACTTCAGCATCAGCATAAAGCTATTTTCCTTTAACATTCACCATAGGAGTTAACAGGCTCACAATCCAACCAGATTTATCACTTATTAGCATTTGTCAGTATCTCAAGTGCTACATATTTCAATAAATATTTATTGAATAAATGAGTGGAACTGTCTTCTGTGGCTTCCATGGTGGCACAGCGGTAAAGAACATGCCTGCCAATGCATGAGATGAGGGTTCGATCACTGGGTTGGGTAGATCCCCTGGAGAAGGTAATGGCAACCCACGCCAGTATTCTTGCCTGGAGAATTCCATGGACAGAAGAGGCTGGTGGGCTACAGTCCATGGGGTCACAAAGAGTCAGACATGACTTAGTGACTAAACAACAATGACATCTTCTGTGAAGTTCATGCTGACAACTCAGCCTCTATGCACCTGATACCACATCAAATCTTGGAGACAGAAGTTGGGGTGAAGTAGAAAAGAGCAGCTTTATTTCTTTGCTTAACGAGGGAGGACACAGCAGATTCCTGTGTCATGAAATTGTGTGACCTAAGCCAGGATGGGCTTCCTGGTGGTTCAGAGGGTAACGCGTCCGCCTGCAATGTGGGAGACCTGGGTTTGATCCCTGAGTTGGGACGATCCCCTGGAGAAGGAAATGGCAACCCACTCCAGTATTCTTGCCTGGAGAACCCCATGGACAGAGGAGCCTGGTGGGCTACAGTCCATGGGGTCGCAAAGAGTCGGACACGACTGAGCGATTTCACTTCACTCACTTCACTAAGCCAGGAAGATTTGGTGAGATGTTCTATAGCGAGGGCTCAAGGGGGAGATTGCTGATGAGGATCAGGTATGTGTAGGGCCGGTACTCCTTAACCTGGCCTCAAGGGATCTGCTGATGGGCTTCTCTAGCTCCTTTAACCTGACCTCTGGTGGTCTTCTCTGGAATGAAGAATGGTAACATCTTCTATTTGTTTTAGTTCTGTAAATAGCTCAAAGCTATTGTCATGTGTATCCCATGAGGCTGACCCTGCCCCAAGGCTGCTCTATTGCTTCTAGGCTGCTCTTCCCTTATCTCTGTATCCCCTCCCTTCCCTGACTAGCATCTGTTGGAACTCAGAGAAGAAGGTCATGGAGGCTGGCCTTTACGCAAGAAATGGGGGACACAGAAAGACTTCTATGCCCAGGAGTCCCACAGGGTCTTGCTGGGTTTCAAAATAAGCTTTAATAATTAGATGATCTTCATTTCATCTTATAGTCCTTTCCTAAAGTTTGAATTTCCAAATCAATGGTATCAACATTTTTAAAGCTTTTTTTTTTTTTTTTTTAATGCAATAGTTATGGCTGACACTGCTGGAGGCCTCTCCTGCCAGGAACTGCTCTGACCCTTTGTACAGGTCTACAGATTAATGATGCAGCTTCAATCCCTGGATCAGGAAGACCCCCTGGGGAAGGACATGGCAACCCCCTCCAGTATTCTTGCCTGGAGAATCCCCATGGACAGAGGAACCTAGCGGGCTAAAATCACATATCTTATAAACTGCAGAAGTCCATAGGCAAACAATGGAAAACAAGAACCTTCAAGATGAAAGCACACATTTTGAGTGATAAGGGTTTGAGTAGCAAAGAAAGATAGTCCATGGTGTCTCAAAGAGTCAGACATGACTGAATTACTAACTTTTCATAGTTTAATTTCTTAAACCTCTCTGCTTCATCTCTGAATTCTTTCATGACAAAGAAGGAACCTCAAAATCACTGGCAACAGTTGGACTCAACTTATGTCCATTTTTATATTCCTGTTTTTTTTTTTAATAAACTTCAGTTCAGTTCAGTCACTCAGTCATGTCTGACTCTTTGCGACCCTATGAACCGCAGCACTCCAGGCCTCCCTGTCCATCACCAACTCCCGGAGTTCACCCAAACTCGTGTCCATTGAGTCGCTGATGCCATCCAACCATTTCATCCTCTGTCATTCCCTTCTCCTCCTGCCCTCAATCTTTCCCAGCATCAGGGTCTTTTCAAATGAGTCAGCTCTTCCTATCAGGTGGCCAAGCTAATGTAGTTTCAGCTTCAACATCAGTCCTTCCAATGAACACCCTGGATTGATCTCCTTTAGGATGGACTGGTTGGATCTCCTTGCAGTCCAAGGGACTCTCAAGAGTCTTCTCCAACACCACAGTTCAAAAGCATCAATTCTTCGGCACTCGCCTTTCTTTATAGTCCAACTCTCACATTCATACGTGACTACTGGAAAAACCATAGCCTTGACTAGACGGACCTTTGGCAAAGTAATGTCTCTGCTATTTAATATGCTGTCTAGGTTGTTCATAACTTTCCTTCCAAGGAGTAAGCGTATTTTAATTTCATGGCTGCAATCAACATCTGCAGTGATTTTGGAGCCCAGAAAAATAAAGTCAGCCACTGTTTCCACTGTTTCCCCATCTATTTGCCATGAAGTGATGGGAACAGATGCCATGATCTTAGTTTTCTGAATGTTGAGCCTTAAGCTAACTTTTTCACTCTCCTCATTCACTTTCATCAAGAGGCTCTTTAGTTCTTCGCTTTCTGCCATAAGGGTGATGCATTTTCATTTTCATCTAATTTTATTTGAACTATTTTCAGATTGCTGGCTGTGGTTAAGATGTTCATCTGCCACAAAGATGATCACAGTGCTGATATGACATTCAGCTCCAAAACACATCTCCTTTTTGTGGTTTAAACTGATTCCATTTTGGTATTATTTGAATAGTTGCAAATACTGTTTTTAAATTTACATTCTTCACTTGGCATTTAAGTAAAACCTTACTCACTTGGCATTTAAGTAAATCAGCTGTTTTTACTTATAAGTGGTACGTGTAATTTATTTTAGAAACAAATGGAAAAAAAAATCTATTTAAAGAAGGTACCTGCTGCTAACTTCCTTACCAATTTTTTATTAAAAAAGAAATTAAAAAAACAAAACAAAAAGTTGAAGTGATTTAATGGATGTATTATTCACTAGGCTATTTGTTGTTTATTTCCAAATGTTATCTTTGACCTGGAGGAGGGCATGGCAACCCACTCCAATATTCTTGCTTGAGAATTCCAGGGACAGGAGAGCTTGGCAGGCTACAGTCCATAGGGTCACAAAGAGTCAGACACCACTGAAGCAACTTAGCACGTAACACGCAATCCTAAATACATTAAGATAAATCTTCTATTTTATAGTCACTGAATGAAATATTTGTTCTTTTTTTTTACTGCTGGATGTATTTTCACAAAATACTAGGTGCCTTCTGTGGGTAGGAAATGCAAAGCTTTATAATCAAATCAAATTCAGAGCTTGGTTTTGAAGCAAGCAAATCAATGGCCTGCTTTTATGAGTAAACATGCCAATGAGGGTAATTGTAAATCTCTGGCTCAAGGTAATTATTCAATATATATTTGGCAAATGCCACACTGTCCATGACTTTCATTCTTCTGTTTCCTTGGAACAATGTTCACTCAGTCATCTATCGACATTACAAGTATTAACTGTAATCACTGATTACCAAAAATAAGGGCCTTACCTTTATTATTGAGAGGAAGGCAGAAGATAAGCTAGTAAAGAAGAAATGAATGTGTTTACAAATTGAATTAAGTTATATGAAAGCATTAAACAGGTTCAGTGATTGAAAAGTATATGTTGGTCAAAGAGGGTCTGTTAATGCAGAACATAACATACCTTTTTTCTTTGGTGAAATTGTGTTATGAATAAGTGAACCATTGAAACACACCATATGTGGTGGTTTTAATACAACATTTTTGAGCTTTACAATAAGATATGTAGCAAGAAGATGAAAAAAGCTAAGATGGGTCACTCATTCTTTAGTACTGTTTAATAGAAAAATATAATACTTTAAACATTGCTACCATGGAGTCATCACTCTTCTCTAGGCCAATAATTTTGTTTGTTTGTTTTCTGACTGTGCTGCCTGACATGTGGGATCCTATATATATAGGTAACAGCTGTTGGTGAAGATTGAATTACACTCTATATTTTGCCTCACCTCAAATATTCAATAGATGCTATAATGGAAAGAATAAATAACCAAGCATTGTGAAAGCACTGAAATCTTGACTTTTTTTTTTTCAACTTGTTTTAAATTGTTGGAACACAAACATCTGATACTGAATATTTTTAGGAATTCCCTGGTGGTACAGTGGTTTAAGACTGCGTTTCCACTGCAAGGGGCATGGGTTCAATCCCTGGTCAGGGAATTAGGATACCACATGTCAGGCAGCACAGCCAGAAAACAAACAAACAAAATTATTGGCCTAGAGAAGAGTGATGACTCCATGGTAGCAACGTTTAAAGTATTATATTTTTCTATTAAACAGTACTAAAGAATGAGTGACCCATCTTAGCTTTTTTCATCTTCTTGCTACATATCTTATTGTAAAGCTCAAAAATGTTGTATTAAAACCACCACATATGGTGTGTTTCAATGGTTCACTTATTCATAACACAATTTCACCAAAGAAAAAAGGTATGTTATGTTCTGCATTAACAGACCCTCTTTGACCAACATATACTTTTCAATCACTGAACCTGTTTAATGCTTTCATATAACTTAATTCAATTTGTAAACACATTCATTTCTTCCTTACTAGCTTATCTTCTGCCTTCCTCTCAATAATAAAGGCAAGGCCCTTATTTTTCGTAATCATTACAGTTAATACTTATAATGTCGATAGATGACTGAGTGAACATTGTTCCAAGGAAACAGAAGACTGAAAGTCATGGATAGCGTGTCATTTGCCAAATATATATTGAATAATTACCTTGAGCCAGAGATTTACTATATATATATACATATATATATGTATATGTATAATATTTATTTAGCTGCATGGGGTCTTAGTTGTGGTGCATGGGCTTTTCTTATGGCATGTGGGATCTTAGTTCCCAGACCTGGGATGGAACCTGCATCACCTGCATTGGAAGGAGGATTCTTCTGGAGGATTCTGGTGGTTACCAGACTGCCAGGGAAATCCCCCAATGTATGTTCTGAAGTCTGTTCTATGTATGATAACACTGGGTCTCAGAGAGGACCAAGGTCACACACCTTGTGAATTACTAATCTGAGATTTAATTATTTACATATCTGTTTTTCCAGCTATACAAAATAAGCTATATAGCAGTAGGACCCTGTATGTTTAAGAGTATGGATTCTGGATTTAGGGTCCTGATAATTTCTTGTTTTTCAATCTGTGAAAAAGTACTTTTCTCTTAGTTTTCTTATCTGTAAGTAGGGATAAAATCTGATAATGCACATGAGACACCAAGAATAGTGGCTAACAACGAGATAGGCTGGAACCTTCTTGTCTGACCTCTTATCAATTTTTATTAAGGAGGCCAAGAACCCTGGTCAGTAATAACAACAAAGTCAACACTGTAAATCTTAGATATTTTCATATATATGTGTATTTTAATGTTATTAACACTTATTATAGACAAAATCTATTAGTTCCTCTGTAAACAATTTCTGAGTGAGGCACTCTACACCTGTGTTCTAACATTCTTAAATGTTCAGCATCTTTCTGCCTTCATGGGACTATGTGGTGGGTTCAATGGCTCTAAAAAGTGGCTTCTTTACTTTGATTTAGGGTCTCCCAGGGATTTGAGAAAATTCATATCATATTGATTTGAAGATCACATCAAGCTTCCCAAAGGAAATCTCTCTCTGTATTAAACACCCAAGTGTGTATAATGCTCCCTATTAGTAATATAAAATATGGGTAAATATCAAGTTTCTTTTCTTAACTAGTAAGAAATGTAAGATTGTCGATTTCTTATGCAGACACTAATCTTAATTGGTTTTTGAGTACACAGCAAGCAAGTTCTACAAGACTGGGGCATCTAAGACCACAGAAAAAGCTGATGCCAGGAGCTTAAAAATGTTATCTTCACAGTAAATCAACTTTGGGGTAAGACCACATGAAAACAAAACAAAACACAATGCATATGAATTTTTCTGATTTCTTTAACAATGTTAATATTTTAATTTCTGTGCTGTAGAGATTAGTTTGAGTAATAAGTTCAAAAATGATTTAAGATTGAGGAGTGAGAAATGTAGTGGTCACTTTTTTTTTTTTTATTCCTTATTCAGGAACTAAGCATCCAATCCAAGCATGCCATTTCATAAAGCTACAAAGGTGGGTAAGAAAAGAAATCAAGATGGTGCTAAGCAATTTTATCATGGGTACTAGAAAAATTAATTCAGTGTATGACCTACTAAGGGCATTCAGTGGAAGTAAAGAATACACATACGTTGGAAAATTGAGAGAGTAGCATTGACATATATACACGTGTGTGTGTGAGTCGCTCTATGTGTAAAGTAGATAGCTAGTGGGAAGCTACTATATAGCACAGGGAGCTCAGTCCGGTGCCCTGTGATGACCTAGAGGGATGGGATGGGGCAGCGGTGGGGGAGCGGTCCAAGAGGGAGGGGGTATATGTATACATATAGCTGATTCACGTTGGACAGCAGAAACTAACACAGTATTGTAAAGCAATTATCCTCCAATTAAAAAAAAAAACAAATATGTTGAGATGATGAAGACTACAAAATTTATTTATCCTCACACAGAGACACATTTGTTCCAAGTGTGGTAAGTTTATTGAACCAAGTAGGTGTTCAGTACATCTTTATTTAAGAAAGAAGGAAACGGAAGGGGGAAAAATATCGACCACTAGAGATGTCTCCTATTACTGCAGAATTTCAAGAGCACGGCTGCATCTCTGCATAACAACAGTTAACTTTTACATAGGTTTTCAATTTAACTTATTGGGCTTCCCAGCTGGCCCAGGGGTAATCCACCTGCTCATGCAGGAGACTCAGGAGACTCACTGGATTGGGAAGATCTCCTGGAGAAGGAAATGGAAACCCACTCCAGCATTTTTGCCTGGGAAATCCCATGGACAGAGGAGCCTTGAAGGCTACAGTCCATAGTGTCACCAAGAGTTGGACACAACTGAGTGACTGAGAACACACACATAATCTGGTCCTATTATAAGCTTCTTTATGTTGCGGTTGTTTAATTGCTAAGTCATGTCCAACTCTTCTTCAGCCTCATGGATTATGGCCCACCAGTCTCCTCTGTCCATGGGATTTTTCAGGCAAGAATATTGGAGTGGGTTGCCATTTCCTTCTC
The DNA here is from genome assembly GCF_023699985.2 of Odocoileus virginianus. NCBI lineage: Eukaryota > Metazoa > Chordata > Mammalia > Artiodactyla > Cervidae > Odocoileus > Odocoileus virginianus. The sequence continues at coordinate 12,495,170 of NC_069684.1, read as the reverse complement.
CAGGGGATTTTCCCAACCCAGGGATCAAACCCATGTCTCCGGCACTGGCAGGCAGATTCTCTACCACTGAGCCACCTGGGAAGCCCAAGCTTCTTTAGAGTAAAATTCATTTAAGTTCCAAGATGCAAAACAATTCATAGAGATTCGTGTTGTTATCATGCATCTTTTACAGATGAGGGGTCTGAGGTGCAGGAACAGTACGAGGTCACACATAATATTAAGTGGCAGAACTGGGACTGGAACCAGGGCAACCTGATAACAGTGTGTGTGGTCTTCAGTGTGGTCAAATTGTGATTCTTGTTGTTGACTATAAAATAGACCTTGAGTCCTGGCAGATCTTTTTTAGAGAAGTCTTTAAAGATATATTTTTCAGACATCCTATTTAAGCAGAAATATAAATTCTTTTAAGAAAGGAAGTTGAGGAAATTTAACTAAGGATTTATTTAATAAAGTCCTACTAGAAAAGTTTTCTTGGTTTCAGGAGGTTTATATTATGCAGGTCCACACTGGAAAAATCACCCTAGTTAGCCTATGTATAAACTACATGATAAATGATTACTTTGGTTGTACTATCTTTGAAAATAAACTTATACTTGATGGTTTATATTTGTCTTCTCAACAAGTCACAGTTTATTTTTAGCTGTCTCACATGATCTGAAAATCATGACAGACAAAATCTAGTAATAAAAGATTGTTTTCACTAAGAGAGAACACGTGGCTGCCATCAGATGTGTGCTATTCTGCGGTCTCTGCTATTAAGTTGTGCTGAATCTTCTGTAATGCTTTTAATCTCCATGGATCCAAGTTTCCTCATATCTAAGATGCTTTCTAAAGTCTATTTCAGCTTTAAAAACGCCTATGATGCTGTCTCTGTAGAAGTAAATAATCAAATTAAGAAGTTTTCAAATAGCATTTGAAAATGTATGTAACTTAAGAAAAACTCTGCAGCTATCTATAATGTGAAATACCTAGATGTCTAATTATTGATTTGTAAAGTTGAAATTGGGTTTCACTGGTGGCTCAGTGGTAAAGAATCTGCCTGCCAGCCAGGAGACTCAGGTTCCATCCCTGGGCTGGGAAAATTCCCTGGAGAAGGAAATGGCAACCCACTCCAGTATTCTTGCCTGGGAAATCCCATGGACAAAGGAGCCTGGTGGGCTATAGTCTGTGGGGTTCCAAAAGAGCTAGACCGAGAAAGTTGAAATTTAGAAGAGAGATAAATTTAAAGAATGCCTAAAACCAGTGATGATTATTACAAATGTAGACTCTAAGTAAGTATAATATAACTACTCTGATAGTAAGGAGGATCCAAGAAAGCGGGGAGTGAAACGAAGTTGGGGCACAGAAGACTTTTTTCCCCCTTATTTCTTGTAGGCAAGACTCCAGCCTCAATGACCTATCCAGAGTTCTTAAGGGCAGCTTTGAACAATTGCTAATCAATGGAGGAGCAGTCGAGAATCCACCTGAGGCAAACTCGAAGAGCTCAGAGAGTCAGAAAGATCTGGAGACCTGACCACCTGACACCCTGCACACGCCCACGTCTTGTCAGCAACCCCACCCTTGGGAAATAGTGTTATAAAATTCCTCATCAAATCCTACTGGCAAAGGAATAAAGCTACTTTTTTTTACTCCTCAAAAAAAAAAAAAGAAAGAAAGAAAGAAAAAAGGAAAAGGGACTTCCCTGGTGGGCTGGTGGTTAAGATTTCATCATCCTATATATGGGGTGTGGTTGAGGAACTAAGATCCCACATGCCACTGGGCATGGCCAAATTTTTTTTTAAAAAGAATGATCCACATTAAAAAAAAATATTTAAAAAACAAATTGGATTTGGGAGGAGGAATGTCAGAAACCCTTTTAATCAGTTCAGTTCAGTTCAGTGCTCAGTCGTGTCTGACTCTTTGCGACCCCATGGACTGCAGCACGCCAGGCCTCCCTGTCCATCATCAACTCCTGAGTTTATTCAAACTCAAACCCTTTTAATAGATGATGTTAAAAACTTGACAAATAGGGCTTTTCTGCTGGCCCAGTGGTTATGAATATGCTTTGCAATGCAGGGGATGCTGGTTTGATCCCTAGTCCAGGAGGATTCCATGAGCCACGCCTACTAGCCCACCAGCTGCTCCTGCTGGAGCCGGCGCACCCTGGAGCCGGTACTCTGCAACAGGACAAGTCAGTGCAATGAGAAGCCTGCGCACTGCAACAGAGTAGCCCCTGCTTGCCGCCACTAGAGAAAGCCCAGGTGCAGCAACGAAGACCCAGCACGGTCAAAAATAAATTTTTTTTAAAAGACATTTTTTTTTTAATATTCAGCAGAGCCTTGACTTTTATTTTTATGTATGGATATTTTTCATTTTTATCAAACATAAGAATTTTATAGCCACTGTTGATTATTTTTTTGGCTTTGTCAGGTATTGCAGGCAGGCTCTCTAGTTGTGACACTCGGGCTCTGGACTGTGGGCTCAGCAGTTGCAGAGCCCAGACTTAGCTGTCCCGTGGGACGTGAGTCTTAGTTCCCTGACCAAGGATCAAACTCACACCTCTGGCTTTGCAAGGTGGTTTCTTCACCTCTGGGCCACAAGGGAGTTCCCCAAACCCAGTTTAGCATCACGCTTTTCTCACCTCTAAATATGCCTTGGAGATAGTTTCTTTTCAGGGCATTCTATCACCTCCTTTTAAACAGCATGGTGTTCAGTTGTATCGATCTGTCATTCACTCTTAGTCAGTTCCATATTTATAGACTTTATATTGTTTCCAGTCTTTAAAATGAGCTTCCCTGATGGCTCAGCAGGTAAAGAATCCACCTGCAATGCAGAAGATACAGGAGACATGGGTTCAATTCCTGGGTTGGGAAGTTCCCCTGAAGAAGGAAATGGCAACCTGCTCCAGTATTCTTGCCTGGAAAACCCCATGGACAGAGGAGCCTGGCGGGCTACAGTCCAAAGGGTCGGAAAGAGTTGGAAAAAACTAAGCACACAGCCATGGCAGTTTTAATATTTTAAATAACAGTGCAAGATATAATTTTCTATCACATACATGTTATTCAGCTATGTGACTATAACTGCAGAAAAAATTCTAGGTATGCAATCATAAAGCCAAAGGACGTATACATTAAAAATATTGATAGATATTAGTCAATTTGTTGAAAGAATTATTTATATTTTAAGGAAATCAAAATGTAATTGCCTTTTTTATTCATTCATTGATTCAATATTATTATCTGGCCATCTGTTGAATCTAAGAAATTGATTTAGGTGTATATCTAGGTATGTATGGGAGATATAGCAGTGCATAAAATGCAAACCTGAGACCATTCAAAAGACTGGAATAACAAAATTTACATATCTGGAAAATAACTTTAGCATTTGTTCATCTCTGCCCTAGGCCAAGGCTGTTCGGAAACACTCCTGCTCTCTGTGGTGGATGACGTGGGCACTGCCTGGATCCCTCTGCAGGGCTGAGGGCCTCATTTCCTCGGCTTCTGGGAGGTGTGGTGGTGAACCACACTACTGAGATCCCTGAAGTTCAGTGACTTTCTTCTGCCCAATACTACTTCCTTGGAACCACTGTAAGGACGCTGTCCCCAGAACATATTTTGGTAAACTTCTTTTGAAAGTCTCTCGCTCAGAGGCAGTTTCCTGAGGACCCTGAGCTATGACTCTTCATTTGTACACAGTATGAACCTAGCAGAAGCAGAAGCTACTAAGAAGAAGTGGCAAGAATACACAGTAGAACTCTACAAAAAAGATCTTCATGACCCAGATAACCACAGTGGTGTGATCACTCATCTAGAGCTAGACATCCTGGAATGTGAAGTCAAGCGGGCCTTAGGAAGCATCACCACAAACAAAGCTAGTGGAGGAGAGGGAATTCCAGTTGAGCTATTTCAAATCCTGAAAGATGGTGCTGTGAAAGTGCTGCACTCAATATGCTAGCAAAATTGGAAAACTCAGCAGTGGCCACAGCACTGGAAAAGGGCAGTTTTCATTCCAATCCCAAAGAAAGGTAATGCCAAAGAACATTCAAACTACTGCACAATTGCACTCATCTCACATGCTAGCAAAGTAATGCTCAAAATTCTCCAAGCAAGGCTTCAACAGTATCTGAACTATGAATTTCCAAATGTTCAAGCAGAATTTAGAAAAGGCAGAGGAACCAGAGATCAAATTGCCAACATATGTTGGATCATTGAAAAAGCAAGAAAGTTCCAGAATAAACATCTACTTCTTCTTCATTGACTGTGCCAAAGCCTTTGACTGTGTGGATCACAACAAACTGGAAAATTCTTAAAGAGATGGGAATACCAGACCACTTTACCTACCTCCTGAGGAATCTGTATGCAGGTCAGGAGGCAACAGTTAACCAGACATGGAACAATGGACTGGTTCCAAATTGGGAAAGGAGTACATTAAGTTTGTATATTGTCACCCTGCTTATTTAAGTGCAGATTACATCATGCAAAATGTCAGGCTGGATGAAGCACAAGCTGGACTCAAGATTGCTGGGAGAAATATCAATAACCACAGACATGCAGATGAAACCACCCTTATGACAGAAAGTGAAGAGAAACTGAAGAGTCTCTTGAAGAAAGTGAAAGAGGAGAGTAAAAAAGCTGGGTTAAAACTCAACATTCAAAAAACAAAGATCATGGCATCCGGTCCTATTACTTCATGGCAAATAGATGTGGAAACAGTGACAGACTTTATTTTCTTGGGTTCCAAAATCACTGCAGATGGTGACTGCAGCCATGAAATTAAAAGATGCTTGCTCCTTGGAAGAAAAGCTGTGACCAACCTAGACAGCATATTCAAAAGCAGAGACATTTCTTTGGCAACAAAGGTCTGTCTAGTCAAAGTTATGGTTTTTCCAGTAGTCATGTATGGATGTGAGAGTTGGACCATAAAGAAAGTTGAGAGCCAATGAATTGATGCTTTTGAACTGTGGTGTTGGAAAAGACTCTTGAGGGTCCCTTGGATTGCAAGGAGATCAAACCAGTCAATCCTAAAGGAAAGCAATCCTAAAGGAAATCAGTCCTGAATATTCATTGGAAGGACTGATGCTGAAGCTGAAGCTCCAATACTTTGGTCACCTCGTATGAAGAACTGAGTCATTGGAAAAGTCCCTGATGCTGGGAAAGATTGAAGGCAGGAGGAGAAGGGGACAATAGAGGATGACATGGTTGGATGGTATCACCAACTGGATGGATATTAGTATGAGCAGGCTCTGGGAGTTGGTGATGGACAGGGAAGCCTGGCGTGCTGCAGTCCATGGGGTCGCAAAGAGTCGAGCAGGACTGAGCAACTGGACTGAACCTGGAGCTGCAGGTCAGACAGTCAGGACTGGAGGTTGAGGTTTTTAAATGGGTCTCTTCTCTCTTTCTGCTCTTGCTAATGAAACCGAGTGAGCCCTGAGGGGCTCTATATCACAGAGGCCTTCTGCCCCCCGTTTCTTATAGGCAAGACTCTAGCCATTATGACCTTCCCTGAGGTCCAAAGGGCAGATCTGAACAGTTGCTAATCAAGGGATGAACAGCTGAGAAATGACCTGATGCAAGCAAGACTAAAAGAACCAGAGAAGCTCATCAAGATCAGGAGACACCTGAGAAGAACTTAAGAAAGTGCAAACACCCTAATCTTGTTAGAGACCCCACTTTGACCCACTGTTATAAAAACCTTCCTCAGGGTTTCTGGGTGGAGAGACACACAGTTTTTCTGGAAAAAGCCTGGTGTGTCTCCCTTTGCCTGGCAAATCAATAAAGCTTTTCTACTTTGCCCAAAAGTGTCTCCAGGAATTGATTCAGCACCCCATGTACAGAAAGGCCAAGCTTTTGGTGATTTTCTTATGGGTAGTGTGATGGTCCATGTTCCCCTGTGGGAAGATACTGGGAATGATGGAGAATGATTATTACTTTCTGCCTACCCAGTGGGTAGGCACTTGAGTAGCTCAAGCTTTTGCAGATTCTGCCAGACTCACTCTCAAACTTTATTTTTATCTGGCATAGTTACTGGTGTTTACACATACATACATACATGTACACACATATATAATATACATATAATTATATTTGTGTGTATATTGTTGTCATTGTTTAGAAATGTTTCACTTTAACGCATTCATATTTGTCAAACTCTTTTATGGCTTCTATGGTTTGAATATGAAGAAAGGTCTCCCCACTAAGACTCTCTCATGTTTTTATAAGAAATTTTTACTTTATCATAGTATTGACATCGCATATTTGATATATTTGGAGTTTATCATGATCTAAAGAACTAGGTAGGAATACTGCTTGGTTTTGTTTTTTTTCAAATAGCTAAACATTTGCCAAAACAGCAAAATTGTCCATATGGTGAACAGCTTGCCCTTTTCCACTATTGCAAAATGCTGTCCTATTATATACAAATTCTTCTATCTGTTTGGGTTTCTTTATGAATGCCTCTATTGTACTGAACTTTTTATTTGCTAATGTCATACTACTTTAATCACTGTAATTACAGATTTAAATGTATGAAAGAACTAGGCCTTCATTATTTCTTTACCTGCTTTTCTATTTTTATTTTTCTACATGAATTTTGTTGTAGATCTTTCTTGTTCCCTCAGAAAACATTTGTATTTCTATTGAGATTACGTGGCATTCATAAAATAGCTTAAAGGAAAATAAATGCAACTATAACAGCAAACCTTCTTAAAAATGGTTGCGTCGCTATTCAACTTTATTAAATGTATCTTTGGCTGAAGTTTTCATCACATAATTCTTACACATTTAAGCTTATTACTGTTTTTTTGTTGTTGTTGTTGTTGCTATTATAAATTGCATCTTTTCTTTCTTTATTTTCCTAAGTAACTGGAAGGAAAGTCATTTTAGGAAAGCTGCTGACATTGATATTTGTATGTCAATTTGTGTCTAGCCAGCTTAATTATATTTTAGTTTACAATTGATAGGATTCACAGATATACAGTCATACACCATCTGAAATAAGTGACATTTTCTCTTTTGTTCTTCCGTTTTTAAGGACTCTGCCATTTTCTAATTACTTTGTCCAGTTCTTCAAAAATTATGTCAAGAATTAAGGTAGTGGGTATGGTTATTTTGTTCCTGATCTTAGTAAGAGTATGAATATACTTTCCCTACTAGGTATGATGTAATTTGAGTTTGGAAAAACGTATATTTTGTTATGTTAAAAAAAAAATCTATTCTTCCGGTTTTATGAAATTTTATTTTGAATCAGTAATGGATGCTTAATTTTATCACATGTCTTTTTGGCATCATCAGTGATGATTAAATGGCTTATTTCCTTTGACCTTTTAATTGCATTAATTATAGCAGTAGATTTCCTAATAATAAAAAAAAATCTCCTTTGGGAAAACCCCTCTGAGTCATGGTGAATTATTCTTTTAATAAGCTGCTGGATTCTATTAAATTATTTTTGCATTAGCATTGATGCTTACACGTGAGATGGATCTATACATTTAAGAGAGTATCTCTGTCAGCTGCTCTTGCCAAAGTTTCATTGTGTCTATTGTGTATAGTTGGGGTTCTCAACTGAAATGAAGGGAAATGTATTAACTAGTAGTAGTAAAATAAATCGTGAAAGAATTTGGGAGGCTCATAAAATCTCTAAAATATTGAGAATTAGACTAGGAAGTTACATTGCCAGATCAACGCCTCACAGGCAGCCCCCGGGCTGATACAGAGAAGGCAGCACATCTGCTACTCTTGGGCACCAGACGCTGTGGCTTGAGTGAAGTGAAAGTCATTTAGTCGTGTCCGATTCTTTGTGACCCCATGGACTATACAGTCCATGGAATTCTCCAGGCCAGAATACTGGAGTGGGTAGCCTTTCCTTCTCCAGGGGATCTTCCCAGCCGGGGGATGAAACCCAGTTCCTCTGCATTGCAGGTGGCCTCTTTACCAGCTGAGCCACAAAGGAAGCCACGAGGGAAAACATATACACCAAATAAAACTGGGCTGACTGCCAACCTCCTGTTTGTTTTCACTAAACTATAGCTCTTTCAGCTTCGTTTCTGGGTGAACTTTGTTGGGTTTTTTGTCTTGAATGGTCCCATGTAATGAACATAGGCCTCCCAGTGGGATCACTGAATCTGCTGTCACTGTTATTTCTGGAAAGCAGCGATGGCTGAGACCAATTCTGCTGCCTGTTGCTAGAATTTATTTGACAGAAGCGCTAGTCCTTGAGCGGCTGGCTGACTCACAGGCCCTGCCTGGCACACCCCAAGCTTTGTGCCCAGCTCTACCTGCAAAGACGTCTGGGAAGTGAGTGTCTGCCTCCGATGGTTTCTACTGCAGAAGTGGCCCGTTCGATGAATTGGGGGTTCTTGGTCACTGCCATGGACTGCAGTGTGGACTGACAAAACCGAAGGGCCCGGTCCCTGAGAAACAGGAAGCCAACCTTTTCTCTGTAGGGTCTGGAATAAGTAGACATTATTGAAATGATTTATTTGAGTAACTGATATAATTTATCTGTGAAGTCATGTAGTTTTGGTATCATTTTAAGACGTTGGTATTTGACCTCTTCATTTTTTTCTATTAAAGTCAGCATGGATTTCTGTTTTTTTTTTCATTTCAAATAACGGCATTTCTATTTCTTGAAAACAATTTAAAAATTATTTACTTGGCTGCACTAGATCTTAGTTGTGGCATGTGGGATCTAGTACCTTGACCAGGGATCAAACCCCTTGAGAATGGCCCCCTATATTGGGAAAGTGGAGTGTTAGTCACTGGACCACCAGGGAAGTCTCCCTGAATACAATTTTTAAAATTCAGATATTCAAATGTTTTTGAATAGAAAGGAGAAAAATATTTTAATTTTTAGCATTGCAGTTTCTAGTATATAAGTGTTGTTTTCTTCTTCCCATTAACATTTTTGTTGTTTGCTGGATTTTTCCTTTGATTAGCTATGCTAGCTAGTAGTTAATTAGTTTTTGTTTATTTATAAAAGTAGATAATGGGCTTATCTAGTATTTAATGGGTTTTCCCCTACTCTTATCTGGTTATTATTTCCTGACTTTATCATGTTGATTATTTTTTTTTACCAAGAAACAACCATCTAGATTCTACCATTTTATTATATTTACTTTTTCATATTTATCCATCTCTAAATCTACCCACACATCCATCCACTTTATTTTTTCATGTTTCAATGTAAATTATAAATTGATTACATTTTCTTTAAATACTTCAGCATGCATATCATTAACTAGAATTTAATACTTGTTTACAGCTTTTTTCCTTTTCAGTTAAAATTTACAAATAATGAAGTACAAAAATAATAAGTGTATATTAGTGAAAATTTAACAAATTGGTACACTGGTATAATGTAGGCCACATTAAGATATAGAATGTTACCATCACCTTAGAATCTTCCTTCATATCCCTTTCTAATCAATCTCCAAACTTCCACCCTTAGAAGCATCCATGGTTCTGATATTTTCCCACCATAGTTATGTTTGTCTGTTATCTGAATGGAATTAAACAATATGTGCTCTTCTGTATATGACTTTTTTTACTCAGATTTTTTTGGGATTAACTCCTGTTGTTTCATGTATCAATAATTCCTTCCCTTTTATTATTATTATTGTTTTCCATTGTAGGAATATGCCAATTTCTTTATATGTTCTTCTGTTGATACACACATGGATATTTCCAGTTTAGAGAGATTATTATTAAGTTGGCTATAAAACATTTTTATGTGAATCTAGTTATGGGCATATGTTTTCATTTCTCTTGGATGTTTGTACATTTTTATAAAAACTCCATTACCACTTGAAAAAGTCATATTTTATATTTATTTTTGCTATTTAATTGTATTGGATAGTACATATATATTCTTATACATATATAAGATATATACGTATATATATATATATATATGTGTGTGTGTGTGTGTGTGTGTGTGTGTACACACCATATATATTCTTGACCTATTGATTGTATATTGGATAACTGTTGGTTTCTTCAGTAGTCATGTATGGATGTGAGAGCTGGGCCATCAAAAAGGCTTAGTACCAAATAATTGATGCCTTCAAATTGTGGTCTGGAAAAGACTCTTGAAAGCCCCTTGGACTGCAAGGAGATCAAACCAGTCAATCCTAAAGGAAATTAATCCTGAATATTCACTGGAAGGGCTGATGCTGAAGGTGAAGCTCCAATACTTTGGTCCCCTAATGTGAAGAGCCGACTCATTGGAAAAGACCCTGATGCTGGGAAAGATAGAGTGCAGGAGGAGAAGGGGACGACAGAGGATGAAATGGCTAGATGGCATAACTGACTCAATGGATATGAGTTTGAGCAAGCTCTGGGAGATAGTGAAGGACAGGGAAGCCTGGCATGCTGCAGTCCATGAGGTCACAAAGAATCAGACATGACTTAGCAACTGAACAACAACAAAAGATTCAAGACAAATGGATCTTCATTTTTACTTGACCTCTACTATAATAGTTTTTTTCTTTTTTCCCCTTCATTTAATGCATTTTGTCCTATGTTCAATTTTGCTTGGTATTAATATTTTGATCAGTACTCTCTTTTATTTGCATTTGCCTACCATGTTATTTCCTGTTCTTAGTCTTTGTTAGCTTTTTAAGATATGCATTTTGCATATTGTATAGATAGGTTTTGTTTTATGATCTAACTAGGAGTATACATCTCTTGTTTAACTTCTAGACAATAAATATACCTGGCTCTGAGAAACTTTTAAATTTCTTTCCAAGATACTTTTCATTCCACTTCACATTTTATAGTTCAGTGATTTTAAGATTATGTGTGTGTGTTATTAGCACTTGGTGTCACCAATTCATTATCTAATTTGAGAAGTGTAATCTGGAAGCTCAGCTTTCTATTTCAGTTGTTAATTCTCAGGATCCAAAAAGTTCCCTTGTTTACAAAAGTTTCACGTGTCTGGTGAATAGAATAGAATATTTTGGAAATTAAATGTATGTATGTACATAGTTCAAATAATAAAAGGCGAGAGGTACATATTATGGAAGATGGAGTAAAATAATATAACAAGTTTGGACATTTTTCAAATCTCATGATACTAAATCCCTCAGCATAAGTTGCTATTGATTTTTTCTCTTTTAAACTGTCCTATTCCTAACTTTTGGAAACACTTTCACTGTTTTTCTCCTTCATCTTTGATGATTTTTCATCACTCATCTTTATAGGTTTGTCCTCACCTGTCCTATTTTGTTCTTCCTCCAAACTAGATCCTAGGCCCCTTTTCTCCCTTCTTTCCCCATCCCCTAGGCTCCATTATATGCAGATACCTCAAATATTTATATTTCTGGCTCAGACTTCTCCTCTGAATACCTAAAGGCCTACTTTTCTCACTTGAATATTACAATGATACCTCAAACTTGGCATGTCCAAAATGGTACTCATGTAGTCTCCTCTAACTCTTTCTATCTACCTCGCTAAATCTGTCAATTTCCCCTTTTTAGTGAATCACAGCGTGATCCATCTAGTTATAAAAGCCTACTTTCATGATTTTACTTCCTAAATATCTTTTGTATTTGTGTAATTTTTTTTCACATCCACCCCTACTATACTGGCTCAAGCCATCATCCCATGTCCCTTACATCTTCTTTCTGTTTTCTTCTTGTATATTTTCCCTGAGGCCAGAAAGATCTTTTTCAGACAAAAATTTGACAAACTATCCCCTTATGTAAATCCTTCGATGTTTGTAGATCTTAGGCTACAGGAAAAAAATTCACACACCCGACGAGGCTCTGCATAACCTGGTATCACCTACCTCCCACTCCATTGTCCTCTCTCTTACTCACGCTCACCTTTTTTAGTTCTTAGAACTGAGCATTATACACACCCTTCCCTTTGCTTTACATTTTATTTCTACTTCTCTTTACCTAGTAAATTTTACTCATCCCTCAGACAATGTTACTTTACAAGTCTTCCAATTATAACTCCATATATTAGTCAGGGTTCTCCAGAGAAACAGAACCAATAGGATATATAGAGAGTTTATTTTAAGGTATTATCTTGCTTGATTATGGAGACTAGAAATCCTGTGATCTGCTGGAGACCCAAGAAAGCTGGTGGTGGGTTGAGAACCTGCAGTAGTGTGAACAGAAGGTCAATTCCCAGCTCACTTAGGCAAAGGGGCTCCGAACCCAGGTGTCCTCCTCCTTTGGATCTGTTCAGGCCCTCAGTGGACTGAATGATGCCCACCCACTTTGGAGAGGCACATCTGCTTATTCCAGCAACCAACTCAAGTGCTACTGTCTTCCAGAAACACCTGCGTAGACATGCCTAGTAATTATGTTTAATTGGACATCTGGGCATTCTGTGACACAGTTAAGCTGCTGCATAAAATTAACTATCACACTCCTCGTGGCACTGTACACCTTTCCTTCATGGTACCATAACAGTTACATTTTTACACTTGTCTGTTTTATTGAGTGAGAACTATCTCTCCAATTGGACTGTAAGCTTCATAAGAAGGACCTCAGTGGTTTTATTCGCCTTTGTATTCTTAACATAATTTGTATCATCTGTCTAATGATTGAGTGAATAATTGAATGGATGATAAATGACTGAGTTCTATCCATGTAGACATTAAACTATCATACTGAAGCTTAACATCACAAATGTCTCATTAAACTTTCTACAAAAATAGTGAATACTCTGCAATGCGAATTGTATGTAAATGTACAACTACATATTTTTGTGATTGTGCAAATGAGTTTTTTCTACCGAGAAGATAGGAAATTACTGAAAAAGGTGAAATTGTAGAATTTTCTATTTGAAAAGTACATCTATACTAAATATCATCAGAAGAAATGATTCACTTCAGTTAAATGATCTATATTCAGAAGGTCAGTCTTGAGAAATAAGTAAACAACCATTGGTCTTAAAAAGAAAATCTAACAATTTACACAATGCTGTGTATTTCCACTCTACTCCCCTCATGTGGCATTAATCAGCATCAACAACTTTATGGTCCAGAAGCACGTCATCACCATAATCACATTAACTTTGAGAGCAACTTCAGTGACAACATATGTCATAGTTGTAGCAAACACGAATATGTAGAAACATAATACGTAGAGTGAAAACATTTAGACAGACAAGTTCTAATTCTGGCTCCATTATTCATAAACTCTTCAAGTGTCAGTTTTCTTTAACTTGAAAAAAAATTGTTTCTCTTGTGTTGCTATAAATTGCTATCAAATGGTTGGCCTGATTTCTGTCTTATAGAAGGTGTTGGACACATTTTCCTTATATTCCAGTATCATTTAATGAATACTAAATAAAAATAAATGTTTATATTTTATGAAATAATCAAAGTTTTTCAAATTCTCAGGGCTTCTTTGGTGGCTCCGTGGTGAAGAATCTGCTTGCCACTGCAGGAAACATGGGTTAGACCTCTGGTCAGGGATGATTCCACATTCTGCAGAGCAGCTAAGCCTGTGAGCCAAAAAATAGAAAGAAAAAAAAAGAGACAAATTCTCAGGCTCTATCTACGAAGATTCAGATTCTACAGGTTTGTGTTGGGGCCCAAAGATGCATGTTTTCCCAAAGCTCTACAGGTGATTCTTGATGGTGAGCCAAAATTTGGACCTCTACTGGGGCATTTCATTCTTTTTATAATTGTCATTTAGTAAGTGCTTGTGATGAGCCAGGTACTTTGTTTTTTATTATCCACAATAATCCTGTAAAATTTCTATGATACAGAAAAGATGAAGGATTTGTCCAAGGTCCCAGAGCTAGTAAGTTTAGGAGACAGAGTGCAAATCAAGTGTTAGAGACTCTAAAGCTTGATTTCTTTTTGTTTTTTTTTAAATTTTTTATTAGTTGGAGGCTAATTACTTTACAATATTGTAGTGATTTTTGTCATACATTGACATGAATCAGCCATGGATATACATGTATTCCCCATCCCAATCCCCCCTCCCACCTCCCTCTCCACCTGATCCCTCTGGGTCTTCCCAGTGCACCAGGCCCAAGCACTTGTCTCATGCATCCAACCTGGGCTGATAATCTGTTTCACCCTAGATAATATACATGTTTCGATGCTGTTCTCTTGAAACATCCTACCCTCGCCTTCTCCCACAGAGTCCAAAAGTCTGTTCTGTACATCTGTGTCTCTTTTTCTGTTTTGCATATAGGGTTATCATTACCATCTTTCTAAATTCCATATATATGTGTTAGTATACTGTAATGGTCTTTATCTTTCTGGCTTACTTCACTCTGTATAATGGGCTCCAGTTTCATCCATCTCATTAGAACTGATTCAAATGAATTCTTAATGGCTGAGTAATATTCCATGGTGTATATGTACCACATAAAGCTTGATTTCTTTACTCTTCAATGCAACTTCTATCTCACTCATTTAAAAACATATTCTTGGTAATCTGCTCAAGTTCTGTATCACAGGTTGATTCTAGGATGGTATCTGAGAACTTGTCAGAGGTAGGGAACATGAAGCAGTCTTTATGAATTGACTAGTATCAACCTCTGGATGGAAGACCAGGAGTGAGTCCTACTTCTGACACTAGCTCTGCGGCGTTAGGCAAATTTATAAAGCTGCATGAGTCTTAGCTTCCTCAATTGTAAAATGCAGATAATACATGAGATTACAAGACTTTTCTCATGAGGCTTATTGTGATAATGACAGAATAATGTGAAATGCCACAGGAATATAATAAGGTGGTGTTATTATATGGGTTTGTAAATCTTGATATACATATACACATATATATATACATATACACATATATATACACATCATCTCTTTAGTTTGAGGATTGAGGACTCAAGCATTATTATTAAGATAAAAGCAAATGAATGACTCTGCACTTCACTTATTCAGGCATTATTCTAGCACACACAAAAAAAGCGAGTGAGTGTGTGTGTTAATTAGCTGTTAGGTGGTTTTACATTTTAAAATTTTCTCACCAGTAAGCATTTTGTAGGACTTTAGAAATAGGCTGGTTAAATGAGCATTTAGGAGCACTTTTATAAATCATCAAGTCATTCATTTTCAGAGGGCTAAATGCCAACTAAGGTATGGAAGTCCAGGGTCTTCCTTAAATTTGAAAATGATAACAAAATTGTTGTTATGCACTAAAACAAATGAAACATGGATGCTTATTTTCTGGGAACATTAGTTGCCCTGAGATAAACAGAAGTTAATCCTCCCTAGACAAAGAATGAGGAAGGAAGTTAGCTGGACATGGGGTGGGTATTAGGCATTTCACATTAGTCAATAACATAATTTAATACAATATTGATAAGGAATATGAGAGAAGTTTCTTGAAGATTTGAGGAGAGATGTCACTCACCTGATAACCTTGAACTTTATCTTACTACTTAAAGTGTATGTTCTGGTCTCTATGGTAAATCAATATTGTAATTTTTTAAAAAAAATCAATGATTATGAGTAACAGAGACTCAAAGTTTTGAGCCCTTTATGAAGAAAAGCTGTTTTTCAGATCAGTTACTGCCATCTTCAAGAATCTAACAGCTTTTTATGAACATTTTGAATGAATTGAAACTTATGACAAGCTTCCTCTAAGTTCTCTCTTTATTTTCAAACAAAGTCTACAGGACAGAACCATTTAAATAGGCACAATTATAGAATTATTTGGAAAGGTGATCTTTAAGATTTAGCTGACTCAACTGATAAGCACCAAATTTCCTGTGACTTAGTCTTTCCTTAAAAGAGGACGCAATGCAGTAAACCAGTGGAATTTTCCCTCAATTGTAGTTGTTCTCAAGATAAAATTTATACAAAAATATAATTCAACAGATGATAAAGCAGAAAGGAAAAAACTGATAAAAGGAACCAAAGAAAATATCTTACATATTTGTTTCTTTAGGTGCTAGTTCAGTTCAGTTCAGTTGCTCAGTTGTCTCCGACTCTTTGCAACCCCATGAATCGCAGCACGCCAGGCCTCCCTGTCCATCACAAACTCCCGGAGTTTACTCAAAACCATGTCCCTCGAGTCGGTGATGCCATCCAACCATCTCATCCTCTGTCGTCCCCTTCTTCTCCTGCCCACAACCTCTCCCAGCATCAGGGTCTTTCCCAATGAGTCAACTCTTTGCATGAAGTGGCCAAAGTATTGGAGTTTCAGCTTCAGCATCAGTCCTTCCAATGAACACCCAGGACTGATCTCCTTTAGGATGGATGGTTGGACCTCCTTGCAGTCCAAGGGACTCTAAACAGTCTTCTCCAACAACACAGTTCAAAAGCATCAATGTTTTGTCACTCAGCTTTCTTCACAGTCCAACTCTCACATCCATACATGACCACTGGAAAAACCATAGCCTTGAACAGACGGATCTTTGTTGGCAAAATAACGTCTCTGCTTTTTAATATGCTGTCTAGGTTGGTCATAACTTTCCTTCCAAGGAGTAAGCATCTTTTAATTTCATGGCTGTAATCACCATCTGCAGTGATTTTGGAGCCCAAAAAAATAAAGTCTGTCACTGTTTCCACTGTCTCCTCATCTATTTGCCATGAAGTGATGGGACCAGATGCCATGATCTTAGTTTTCTGAATGTTAAGCTTTAAGCCAACTTTTTCATGCTCCTCTTTCACTTTCATCAAGAGGCTTTTTAGTTCATCTTCACTTTCTGCCATAAGGGTGGTGTCATCTGCATATCTTAGGTTATTGATATTTTTCCGGGCAATCTTAACTCCAGCTTGTGCTTCTTCCAGCCTAGCATTTCTCATGATGTACTCTGCATATAAGTTAAATAAGCAGTGTGACAATATACAGTCCTGACGTACTCCTTTTCCTATTTGGAGCCAGTCTGTTGTTCCATGTCCAGTTCTAACTGTTACTTCCTAAACTGCATACAGGTTTCTCAAGAGGCAGATCAGGTGGTCTGGTATTCCCATCTCTTTCAGAATTTTCCACAGTTTATTGTGATCCACACAGTCAAAGGCTTTGGCATAGTCAATAAAGCAGAAATAGATGTTTTTCTGGAGCTCTCTTGCTTTTTTGATGATCCAGTGGATGTTGGCAATTTGGTGTCTAGTTCCTTTGCCTTTTCTAAAACCAGCTTGAACATCTGGAAGTTCACAGTTCATGTATTGCTGAAGCCTGGCTTGGAGAATTTTGAGCATTACTTTACTAGCGTGTGAGATGAGTGCAATTGTGTGGTAGTTTCAGCATTCTTTGGCATTGCCTTTCTTTGGGACTGGAATGAAAACTGACCTTTTCCAGTCCTGTGGCCACTGCTGAGTTTTCCAAATTTGCTGGCATATTGAGTACAGCACTTTCACAGCATCATCTTTCAGGATTTGAAATAGGCAACTGGAATTCCATCACCTCCACTAGCTTTGTTCGTAGTGATGCTTCTTAAGGCCTACTTGACTTCACATTCCAGGATGTCTGGCTCTAGGTGAGTGATCACACCATTGTGATTATCTGGGTCATGAAGATATTTTTGTACAGTTCTTCTGTGTATTCTTGCCACCTTTTCTTAATATCTTCTGCTTCTATTAGGTCCACACCATTTCTGTCCTTTATTGAGCCCATCTTTGCGTGAAATATTCCCTTGGTATCTCTAATTTTCTTGAAGAGATCTCTAGTCTTTCCCATTCTGTTGTTTTCCTCTATTTCTTTGCATTGATTGCTGAGGAAGGCTTTCTTATCTCTCCTTACTATTCTTTGGAACTCTGCATTCAAATGGGAATATCTTTCCTTTTCTCCTTTGCTTTTCACTTCTCTTCTCTTCACAGCTATTTGTAAGGCCTCTTCAGACAATTATTTTGCATTTTTGCATTTCTTTTCCATGGGGGGATGATCTTGATCCCTGTCTCCTGTACAATGTCATGAACCTCCATCCATAGTTCATCAGGTTCTCTGTCTATCAGATCTAGTCCCTTAAATCTATTTCTAACTTCCACTGTATAGTCATAAGGGATTTGATTTAGGTCATACCTGAATGATCTAGTGGTTTTCCCTACTTTCTTCAGTTTAAGTCTGAATTTGGCAATAAGGAGTTCATGATCTGAGCCACAGTCAGCTCCTGGTCTTGTTTTTGCTGACTGTATAGAGCTTCTCCATCTTTGGCTGCAAAGAATATAATCAATCTGATTTTGGTGTTGACCATCTGGTGATGTCCATGTGTAGAGTCTTCTCTTGTGTTGTTGGAAGAGCGTGTTTGCTATGACCAGTGCATTCTCTTGGCAAAACTCTGTTAGCCTTTGCCTTGCTTCATTCTGTACTCCAAGGCCAAATTTTCCTGTTACTCCAGGTGTTTCTTGACTTCCTACTTTTGCATTCCAGTCCCCTATAATGAAAAGGACACCTCTTTTGGGTGTTAGTTCTAAAAGGTCTTGTATGTCTACATAGAACCCTTCAACTTCAGCTTCTTCAGCATTACTGTTTGGGGCATAGGCTTGGATTACTGTGATATTGAATGGTTTGCCTTGGAAACAAACAAAGATCATTCTGTCATTTTTGAGATTGCATCCAAGCATTGCATTTTGGACTCTTTCGTTGACCATGATGGCTACTCCATCTCTTCTAAGGGATTCCTGCCCACAGTAGTAGATATAATGGTCATCTGAGTTAAATTCACCCATTCCAGTCCATTTTAGTTCGCTGATTCCTAGAATGTCAATGTTCACTCTTGCCATCTCCTGTTTGACCACTTCCAATTTGCCTTGATTCATGGACCTAACATTCCAGGTTCCTATGCAATATATTGCTCTTTACAGCACTGGACCTTGTTTCTATCATCAGTCACATCCACAACTGGGTCTTGTTTTTGCTTTGGCTCCATCCCTTCATTCTTTCTGGAGTTATTTCTCCACTGATCTCCAGTAGCATATTGGGCACCTAGCGACCTGGGGAGTTCCTCTTTCAGTATCCTATCATTTTGCCTTTTCATACTGTTTGTGGGGTTCTCAAGGCAAGAGTACTGAAGTGGTTTGCCATTCCCTTCTCCAGTGGACCACATTCTGTCAGACCTCTCCACCATGACCCGTCCGTCTTGGGTGGCCCCACATAGCATGGCCTAGCTTCATTGAGTTAGACATGACTGTGGTCCTGTGACCAGACTGGCTAGTTTTCTGTGATTATGGTTTCAGTGTATCTGCCCTCTGATGCCTCCTCGCAACACCTACCATCTTACTTGGGTTTCTCTTACCTTGGATGAGGGGTATCTTCTCACTGCTGCCCCTCCTGACCTTGGACGTGGAGTAGCTCCTCTCAGCCCTCCTGGGCCCGCGCAGTGTATACTGAAATACTTAGTAGGTCATTAGTGAAGAATATATCATAATAACAAATAGTTGAGCTGAGTATGGATATTTTTCCAATTGGGCTTAATTTTGCATTAAAAAGAATTACGATAGACTATAAAATAATATAATTTTTCAGCTTTACCTCATAATATTTATCACATGCTCGCTAATCTAACTTCTTAGAGTTTTCAGCATCTAAGAAAATACTTTTACCTTCCTTAAATTTCTTAGATGGTAGTAAGAAAGCTAATTTTAAAAATAGTATTTTTCATTGTGTGTGAACTTTGAAGTGAGTTTTATTGTGGCATATGATAGCTATGGAGTAGGGAGACATTGGGCTTCTCCTAGACACATTAATAAAAACTTCAATTTTTAGGCAAGACTTGATGCCTAAAGTGTAGGGTATCAGGCATAGCTTTTCACAAAAACAACAGCACAGTTTCAAACCCCAGGTCCTAAGGGATGGGGAATGAATAATGAGCAGAAACTCTAAGGGATTCTGTGCTTGAAAATCTTGGTTGCCAGGCAATTCATTAGTGCAAGAAAATAAAAAAGCAAGAAGTAAAGCTTTGGGAATTCCCTGGCGGTTTAGTGGTTAAACCTCTGGCTTCCACTGCAGGGGGCCTGGGTTCAATCCTTCCGCAGAGAACTAAAAACCCACAAGCCATGCTGTGGCCAGAAAAAAAAACACAAAAGTAAAGTGCTCAGAAACAAAACACTCTGAGAAGGGGACCTGGTTATTCAGAAGGTAAGGGAGAGCCTCAGGCTTAAGGTGAGCAGGTACGGGGGTAATAATTCTTATTACAAGGCAGATTCTGGTCCAAAAGAGAAGTTCAGTTATAAAACCCTGAGCACATGATCAGGGGTAGATTGCCATTAAGAATGGATTGATACAAAATCAACCTTGTTGTACTTGTTCAACATGATAAAACTTGGTTTTACACAAGCTGGTCACTTCAGAAAAGTAACTTATCCCTTCCTCATTGTTCATTTGAATTCTTCACAGTAATCTTAACTAAATAGCTATAAATTTATCCTTCCTTGCCTTTTTGCAAAATGAAGGTCATACTTTATGGGAATGTTTTGACAGTAGTTTTGTTTTGTTTTGACCACGTCACCCAACATGGGGGATCTTATTTCCCCAACTAGGGACAGATCCTCCAACCCCTGCCTGGAAGCACAGAGTCTTAGCCTTTGGACCACCAGGGAATCTCCCTTGAGTGTTAAATGTCATAATGTATCCAAAATGCCTGATGCATAATAGGAAGTCAGTTATTAAAAATATTTGTCTTTTTTTCTCAAATACTGATTGACCTCATCAGCTTAGTCCTGAAGAGTGGAGAATGGGATGAATCATGCTAAAGCCCTGGGTAGACCAATGCATGAAATAGAGACTTCAAAAGAAACCCCCAGGCAACAAAGTGGCCGCCCTGGTGACCTGTTAAGAGGAACTCATGTATCATCTCCTTGACCTCAGATTTCCTCACAGCACTGATCCTTGTCCTCACTTGCACTTAGCTTTGTTGTGTTTTTCTACTGTCAGACATGGGCTTGTGTGTCCTCTATCTTCCATCTGTAGAATTGGTTTTGGAATTTGATCTTCTTCAACTTGAACCTACCCATTCCTCTTTTTGGAATTCCTCTTACCCCTCCCCATCCCCTGGACAGAAATTGACAGAGAGGATCAGCTTCTCCCAGATTCTCCCAAATCTCCTGACCTGAACCTGTTGGGTCCTCCACACAACTCTTGGCTTCATCGGGGAAGGTTGTGTGGAGGACATTTTCTAGGACACTGTCTATTCCTTCCAGTAATGACACTTGGGAAATTTATTTAGAGTTCAGTTCTAGGAAAAGATTGTCTAAAGCACTGTTACATTGAAAGATCTGAAATTTATGCTATATCCCTTTCTTCTTTGCTTGCCAGCAACTTTAAAATCACATCTGAAGCAGCAAATGTGTATGAACTTATGACCTACATAGTCGAGTTCCTGATTTTGACACACTAGTTTAATTTATATTTACTGGATTCTGATTTTTTAAATTCATATTTACATTGTACACATTATGTTAGCTTTTTTTCCCCCCTGAGAACCCCACTTGGACTCTTTGCAGGAGGAAGTAGGAGATAAGCAAACATATGATTCTATCCTACTCTTATTCTTATGACTCTAAGAATAATTTTTAATGTGTTATTTAAGGCCTTGAATCCATTTTTAAATTTCTTTCTAGTTTCTGAACTGCATATTATAAGTGAATATTAAGCATATGTTTGTTGTATGAAAAAATGATAAAGTAGCTGCAGTATTAGAAAATGTAGACCCTGAACAGTTAATGCCATTCTTTCATTCATTAATCTAAGGTATTAAATAACCACAGGGTGTCAGACACTGCGTGCCGCGGATTCAATAATGTCATAATCGCTTTGAAATATTACTAGGACTTCTAGAATATGATGAATGCTCCTTAATGGTAGGTGGCAAATTCAGGACAAGAACTTTAGGGGAGAACATGAATTTGATTTGCATGTACAAAGGTGAGAGCAGCTTAGACTAGCATATAGGCAAGAGGGTCTCACTAAGCAACAGTCAATATCAAGCCTTCCAGGCTTTTGTGTCACACACAAGAATATAAATGATAACAAAAGGTTAATATCCTTAATATATATAGAGTTCTTAAAGCTCAAAAAAGAAAAAAGATCAGCAATTCAATAAACATAGAGACGAATACATTTCACAGAAGAAATACAAATAACCAATAAATACATGCAGCTCTTTAGTTAACTAATATATGCAAATTACAAACCCAAAGCTATATTATTTAGAGCCATCAGATTGTCCAAAATTAAAGTCAGTATCTTGAGGGCAAGGATATAGAACAAATTTGTTTGTGATGTCAGCTACAAACTGGCACCTACCAAGAACATTGCCAACAACAAAGGCATTTGCCATCTGCCTCTAGGGAGATTGAAGCCCACGCTGCCTTAGCGGCTGATTTTCAGCACCCCCTTTCAGGGTGCAGTGAGGCACTGTGTGCTCCAGGGAATCTGGTGGGACAGGTCTTTAGGTAGTTGGGTGTTTTTAAGAACAGATTTTATGATCTCAATCCTTGCATCTCCTCTAGAGAAGCACTAAATCCCTTCATGGTGACATCAGATCCTCATGTCTGATGAGTAAAATTTGTGCTTTTGTCAAATGAGTGCTTGATGGTATTGAACTCCCCCTTCACCAAAACCTTATATATTGACTTTCCCCCACTGCCACTTTGGAGCAGTCTCTCAGAGCTGGCTGAGACGCTGCCTCCCGGGCCGCAGTCCTCATTTTGCCCCAAACAAAACTTAACTCACAACTCTCAAGTTGTACATCTTTTTTTAGTCTTCAGTGATTAGTACTTATTTCCTTAATTTCAATAGAAACTACTGAAACATTGAAAGGTTACATAGACTTACATAGACTCTTTGTGACTCCATGGACTGTAGCCTGCCAGGTTCCTCTGTCCATGGGATTTCCCAGGCAGTAATAATGAAGTGGTTGCCATTTCCTTCTCCAGGGGATCTTCCCAGCCCAGGGATTGAACCCAGATCTCCCACATTGCAGGCAGACTCTTTACCATCCGAGCTACCAAGGAATCCCTTACATAGACTTATACTTGAAATTAAAAGACACTTACTCCTTGGAAGGAAAGTCATGACCAACATTGACAGCATATTAAAAAGCAGAGACATTACTTTGCCAACAAAGGTCCATCTAGTCAAGGCTATGGTTTTTTCCAGTGGTCATGTATGGATGTGAGAGTTAGGCTATAAAGAAAGCTGAGCACCAAAGAATTGATGCTTTTGAACTATGGTGTTGGAGAAGACTCTTGAGAGTCCCTTGGACTGCAAGGAGATCCAACCAGCCCATCCTAAAGAAGATCACTCCTGAGTGCTCATTGGAAGGACTGATTTGAAGCTGAAACTCCAATACTTTGGCCACCTGATGTGAAGAGCTGACACATTGGAAAAGACCCTGATGCTGGGAGGGATTGGGGGCAGGAGGAGAAGGGGACGACAGAGGATGAGATGGTTGGATGGCATCACCAACTCAATGGACATGGGTTTGGGTAAATTCTGGGAGTTGGTGATGGACTTGGAGGCCTGGCTTGCTGCGGTTCATGGGGTCGCAAAGAGCTGGACACGACTGAGCGACTGAACTGACTGAAAGATACTTGAAATAAATAGCTTTGTAATCATACTGTTTCTGAGATACATTAATCACAAGACTGTTTTTGTCACAAGAACAAGACGCAGGTCTATTTTATGTTTGTTTTTACTATTTTTTCCTTAGCGTCTGATACAATCTCTACCCACAGTGAGTGCTCAATAAATCTTTGTTGAATTATAATGAACAAAAATTAACTTCACATGAAGGAGGCCCAACTTCATATATTTTGAGTGAGAATGTATCATTTCTGTGAAGGCATTTTTAATGAATTTGTGTTTTTCCATTCTTCTTTGAACATGGTAAGAACTTAAAAAGTGGAAAATTCCAAATCTTCAGAGACAGCATTTTAAAAAACTACTTACTTAATAAAATTGTGTGCTTTTAACAGTCTCAAAGATTTATTACTACTGACATGCTCTAGTAGTTCTTACTTTATAAGTAATGAAGGAAAATTTAAAGCTCAGCATAACATAGTGATTGTGGAAAGAAAATGATATCAATGAAGCTCTACATAATCTTTCCTTCTTGCAATATTTTGATTTTTTCAGTTTGGCATGGTCGATCATAAATATCATGGTAGATCATATCACTGAATCATATCTCTTTTGCCCCTGCCACCAACTCCTGCGTAACTGTTTACTTAACTTCTCTGGGTCTTTGTTTTTCGGGTTTTTTTTGTAACCTTTCAAATCTCTGCAAATGCAAGAATTAGTTTATCTACAAGGTTGTGTGGGTGGAAGAAAACTTGTTTATTATATTAACTGAATTGGATTGGGATTTTTCTTTTTGAGGTCTTTAAGATACCATCGCAATAATCAAAGATGTCCCAAATCATAATTTAAATAGGAAAAATTTTTGTTAATTTTATCATTAATTTTATTGTTAGTATATCCCATTCCTTCTCTTAATTGCTTCTCTGAGTTTCTATTTTGTTTCAGATCATTTGGGGCCATTGGAGAGGCATTTGAGAGATTTTTCTTTCCTAACTCTTCTTGGAGGTTAAAAAAAATATCTGTAATAAAAATCTTCCTAGGGACCTCCCTGGCTCTCCAGTGGGTAAGAAAGACTCTGTGCAGACAGGAGGCGTGGGTTAGATCCCTGGCCAGGGACTTAGGATCCCACATGCAATGTGGCCAAAAATATTAAAAAAAAAATTCTTACTAGAGTTACAGTGTAAATTTCCAGTTTATTTATTGGGCTACGATACTTCAATGATACATTTACCTGACATTACCCAGTAAACTTTCTCCCTACTACCAACTATTCCAAATCTATTCATTCTTTAAAATTCAACTAAATGTCACATTATTCTAAAACGCTGTCTCCTTTTGCTTTCTTATTTCCACTCTGCCGTTCTTCCACATGGTGTCTTTCTTGTCATCTGAGTGTCAGCGTTGGCTGGACTGTTAATCTCAAGTGGGCAGATGCAGTAACTTGTTCACTATTCAATCCTCATATCAAATGACATTCAATAAAAGCAATAAAAATATTGACTGTATGAATAAATTAATGAATTAAACAGTCAACTTTAATCTTTATTGTTTGAAGATGCTTTTCTTTGGTACCCCTGCCCCCCTTTCGAGATACTTACCTAATGTTCCCTTTATTCCTACTAGTCTCTATACCTACTGGGAAGACAATTCTGCTAAAATTGAAAGGTAATATTTATGCTCCAGCCCAGGCATTTATTGAATGAATGAATGAGAGAATGATGAAACAATCAATCAAGTCTTCCCCTAGATATTTAGAGGAAGACTTTTAAATTTCTTCTGTACTCTACTTGTATTTCTTTTATTCAATTACATATACAAGCAAATGATGCTGAGATTAATATGGTCTGCTCTAAGTACAATGAGAGTTATGAATTTGTAGTTTAAATGCTCTGAACTTAAGGGGGAGCTCAGGGAAACATGAACCTCTAAGTCTGAAGTTTTGAAGGGTAGGTAGTAAGGGAATTAGAAAGAGAAGTGAGTTGAGGGTCTTTTGTCCAAGTCTTTCATTGCACTTCTGTCTCATGAAATTCTCATGGAATTGCAGGCAGTCAGGGAGTAGGTTCCTATTAAAAGAGTCATGATTCTTGTTTGTTTTTGAAAAACTAGGAAGGAAGAGAGGAGAGGCCAAGAGAAATACTGTGTAGACGTGAGATAGTCTAGGTTAAATGGGACTAGACTACATTAGGGTAGCTTGAAATTGGGGCTTGGATCCAGGACTAGAGCTAAAAACACAGTAGAGAACTTGGCTGGCGGTCCAGTGGTTGAGGATCCGCCTGCCGGTGCAGAGGACATGGGTTTGAGTCTTCCTCTGGGAAGATTCCACCTGCTGCTGGGCAACTAAGTCCCTGCGCCACAACTGCCGAGCCCACGCGCTGCAGCTACCGAAGCCCGCATGCCCTAGAGCGTGTGCTCTACAACAAGAGAAGCCAAGCCCCAGTACAACCAAAGATAAATAACAGAGTGGAATACATTTTGTTGGTCTGTATTCTGTATTTCTCAGGTATTTAGCAAATGCCTAGTCCAGAATTAGTGGCTTGATTCTTAATTACCTCTCCCAGGAGATAAAACTAATAATAGGGGGCCTTAGGAATTCCCTGGTGGGCCAGTGGTTAGGACTGTGCATCCTCACTGCCAAGAGTCTGGTTCAGTCCCTGGTCAGGAAACTGAAATCCCACAAGCTGTGTGATGCCTCCAAAAAACAAAACAGGAGGCCTTGATATTTGTTTTGGATTAAAGAATGATGTGATTAAAACAGTATGCTCTAAGATTAGTCTTGGAAGCAGTGTTCAGTTCATGGACAATTGAAAGAGGATAATACTAGAACTGGAAAATCAACCAAGAAGTTGTTCTGTTCATGCAGAATGTGCTCATGAGGAATCAAACCAGTGAGTTCATGGGAATAAAGTTGAGAGAAATTAAAGAGGGCACTGTGATTGTGAGAACACACGGAAGATGAAGATTACTTGATGTAATTTACTAGTTTCGCAACAAACTAAATTCCAGGCAAAAAATTCACTTTCAGCTTAAGAAAAAGTCTGAAGGAATTTCAAAACATATGCTATTTCTAAATCAATGGCACAACACACATTTTCTTAGTTTACTCTGTTTCTTAATTTTAGTTCTTCTAAAATTTAGTTCTTTATTTCTTAATTCTCTTACTAAATTTTAAAGTAAAAATTCATGTCAATTTCATAAGAATTTTCAATCAGCCATTAGTGTAGCTTTGTAATTGACAAATGTTATTTCACCTCATGCTTCGTGCCTTTTTTTTTAAAGGGTCACAACCTTTTTTATATATAAATCTTTTTTTTTTTGAAGATCTATCTAGTTATTTTTATTTTTTGGCTGTGCTGGATCTTGGTGGCTGCACGTGGGGTTTCTCTGGGTGTGGTGAGCTGGGCTGTGCTTTGCTTCTGTGCAGGGGCTTCTCTTTCTCTTATAGCAGAGCATGGACTCTGGGTGTGAGGGTTCACTAGTTGTTGTCCTTAGGCTCTAGAGTGCTGGCTCAGTAGTTGTAGCGCGCAGTCTTTGGTACTCCAGGCATGTGGGATCTTCCAAGAGCAGGGATTGAACCTGTGTGCCCTGCACTGGTAGATGGATTCTTAACCACTGCACCACCAGGGAAGCCCCTATAAAAATCTTTTTAAAAATGAATTGATTTTGGACTGCCCTGCTCTTCATCACTGTACGAGGGCTTTCTCTCCAATTGCGGTGCGTGGACTTCTCCATGCCGAAGAGTACAGGCTTCAGTAGCTGTGGTGCATGGGTTTAGTTGCCCCATGGCATATGAAATCTTCCTTGCTTAGGGATCAAACACATGTCTTCTGCATTGGCAGGCAGATTCTTAACCACTGGGCCCTGCTTTGTGCCTTTTAAAGGCATTATTAAATTGGGACTTGTATGCCTCCACTTGGACTAAGATTTCAAGCAATAGGGACCAGTTAATCCCTAATTCCTCCTTGAGGAATATTTGAAAAATATTTCTAAAGTGACTCTTTGGGTGAAGAACAGCCGTGCATTATTAGCTGAAGAGTGAAATCTGAATCAAAGGCAGGTGCAACATTATAAGTCTACTAGAGTGCTCAAGAGGAAAAAAGACCATTTGTAACTCTGGAATCAGACAGAAGAAACTAATAGTAGATTATATTGGTGTCAGTTGAGTAAGATTTTTCCTATCTCTTCCTTCTGGTTTACATCCATCCTTTCTTCAACTTTGGAGGAATCAGGGGCAGTCTACTGAATAAAAAAGGAACAACAAACATTTTGGGAGGAATTTGCACTTTTAGGAATAATGGAGTAGGAAATTGAACCAACTCACTCATCAAGAACAACAAAAAATCATGGCCAAAACACTTTTAAATGACAAATGGCATGAGAAAGCTAACAAAACATTAAAAATATGTAGGGCAAGCATTTGGGACAAGAAATCACAGAAAAATGATTCCAGCATTTGAGGCTTCTCTTAGGTCTACCAAGAAGAGGTGACTCAGAGAAAATAAGATGAAAAATAAATTTGGACAATCTATCAGGAAGATCTAGATCTAGTTACAAATAATGTCATTAAGTGGATAGTAGTTAAAAGGTTTGAATCTATAAGGGCAGACTGCCTGTGTTCTAATCCCAGTTCTGCCATTTACTCTGGGTGTGATCTTCGGCAAATTTCTTAAACTCACTGTGATTCCAAATTTAAAATGAGATAATAACAACAGGATTTGGTTAAAGATTTTAAATAAGATAATATACAGAAAATGCTGCTGTATACTAAGCACTCAGCAATTAGTTATTATTAGTATTTGCTACTTACCTTGAGGAAATCCCTCTAAACCAATTTGTATAGTTCTCAATCATTATTTTCCATGGCTACATAATAGACCATTGTATAGATATACCATTTTGTGGAATACCCTCAACTGATGAAAATTTTCTATTATTTTCAATGAAAAACACACTGATCATGAAATGAGTTGCTGTGACTCATATACTGAATCATAGAGATGTGTTCTGTCATGTAGTTATTGCAATGATTTAGAATAATTTTAGTATGAATGTATTCCATGCAAGAAAAAGGAGATTTATGATAGCCCCTCCCAACCACACCTTCAGCAGCATCCTTTGGGTGATTAGTGATGGCCACCATGTAGTTGTCTACTGCTTTGTAGGATAAAAAGGCAAGGGGAGGGTGGGTGATAAGAGAAATTGTGTATCTTTAATGTCTATTTGCAAAGTGGAAAAATGAAGTGTTTTTGGCATTAAACCCTACTTGTTTTATTTGATTGAATTTCGAGGGATTTTTGTTCTTCTTCCCTTGTAATTTATTTTCTATTGTCTAGACTCAAAATTCTATTACTTAGTATTCAGATAATCAATTCTTTGTCTCATGCCTCTCTTCCAAATCTTCTATCATATATTATGCTCTTGTCATCCTGGAATATTTCATCTTTTCCCACCATGCTCTTTTCTCAGGTTGGGATATCCTTTCATCTGCCTCCATTCAACATCAAGTTCACAGGCATCTTCTTCAAAGCCTTCTCTCTTTCTTGCTCCATTTCAGTACAGATCTCCTCTCCTCTCAATTCATATCATACACTAAATTTCTGTCATGACTTCTAGCATTTTCTATTTGATTTTGTGGCAATGTGGTTGCATGACTTGTGGCCTCCGTTAAAATACAAGCTTGTTGAATATAAAGCATATCTTATTTCCAATGTTAGCATACTGTCTTGCATATATTTTATGCTTAGTAATATTTTTAAAACAAATGAATGAGGATTATAAGCTAAAAAAGTTGTAAGTCACTTGTACTTTTAGGTAAATAATTAACAGGAATAGGAGGAACATTATCACCTTACCTAACTAATTGTTAATGCGTAGCTAATTAGCTTTGGTTACCAGTAAGCACAGAAAATGTGAATGGCTATTTGAATTTCAGAAGCACAAAAAAACACTCAATAATGAGTTCACATAGAATATAAGACATAAAACTAAATGTATTTTGTTTAGATGAACAAATTCATTGAAATACTCCTTTATATTTAACGTATTTTAGAAAACATTTCAATTAATAGACTAGAGTGTTAAGACCGTGTGCAGTTGCTTTTTAGCTTGAGGTCTGCCAAGACCAGTCATCTAATATTTTCTTTGCTTGCATATTTAAACTGTTCATTAGGCATCTTATATGTAAGTGATTTGTTTTGTGTCTAAAATAATTCATGTGTATCATCCCCAGTGTATTCCTTTTCAGAAATGGAATGCAAATGTCTTTCAATAACTGAAAGACATTGAAAGAACAACACACCCTTTTTTAAGATCCACATTCCACTTTTGCTTTTTCTTCTTTTATCTTCATTTTAGTAATGAAAAGAACAGAAGTTTCTGAGAATTTTGCTAATTAAGTTCAGAGCAATAGATCATTTAAGAAGAAATTATTAATTAAATGGCTACTGTCCAGTTAAAATCATTCGTAACTGGACTGTGAGGTGCTGGACTGACTTGTGAATTGCTTGAAGACAAAGTTTATGGCCACAATTGTCTGAATTCCTGGTTCCTGATGAAAAATTGGTGTTCTAATTTGAACACCAATTCAAATTGGTGTTGAATCAAAACATGAATGAATAAGTGAATGAATGAATGCTGTGCTTCCTGCAGTTTTAGAGTTGAAAGTGGCATACTTGGCAGCAGAACAGACCGATAAGTGTCTTCTCCAATTGTTAGACTAAAATTAAATTCAAAAACGAAAGGGCTGACATCAGTGAACTTCCCAATGACATTTAATGAAGTATTAGTTTTATACACAGGGAGGAATTTTACTTGTGTGTTTCATCCATCCTTCACTCCCACTTATCCAACTTGTTTAAAGGTTTTAGTTTATATTTGGTCATAATTTGACTTTTGGTCATTGATGATTCAGATGGGCATCCTTAAGTGACTCAGAGATGTGCTGCACCCAGGTGACCTATCACTTTTGGAATACCTTTTCCAGTTCTGACACTGCACAATTTTATCTAGAATGCAAATCTCATTCAGTCACAGGAGTTATGGCTACTGGCCAGCAGAAAGTTATTTACTGCACATGTAAAATTGATTTGTAAAATACTAACCCTTTATGTGGGCAATCCCGTGAAAGTGAAAGTCACTCAGTGAGTGTCCGACTCTTTGCGACCCCGTGGACTATGCAGTCCATGGATTTCTCCAGGCCAGGATACTGGAGTGGGCAGCCTTTCCCTTCTCCAGGGGATCTTCCCAACCCAGGGATCCAACCCAGGTCTCCCGCATTTCAGGCTGATGCTTTACCAGCTAAGCCACCAGGGCAGTCCAGAATGGTTGTTAAAAAATATGAAGGTCAGGATATTCCCTGGCAGTCCCATGGTTAGGACTTGGCGCTTCCACTGCAGAGGGCACGGGTTCACATATATGAATAATGCATTCGTTCCTGCATTATAAAGAAGGGTTATAAAATTTGCCATATTTTTGCTCTAAGACCATTATTATTACCATCACTCATCAGTGATCCTTACTGGCCATTCACTAGTTACATAGTCCAGTATTAGGAACTGAAAAAAAGAAATCCTACATTTGAGGGGATTAAAATCTAATCAGGAACACACAACACAATACAAAAAACTGAAAATGACAAAGCATTTATCTTTAATATTAAGTTCTAAATGAACATGTCTAAAGACATCTCTCATGGGAAATAGATGGGGAGACAGTGGAAACAGTGTCAGACTTTATTTTTTTGGGCTCCAAGATCACTGAGGATGGTGACTGCAGCCATGAAATTAAAAGACACTTACTCCTTGGAAGGAAAGTTATGACCAACCTAGACAGCATATTAAAAAGCAGTGACATTACTTTGCCAACAAAGGTCTGTCTGGTCAAGGTTATGGTTTTTCCAGTGGTTATGTATGGATTTGAGAGTTGGACTGTGAAGAAAGCTGAGCACCCCAAAATTAATGCTTTTGAACTGTGGTGTTGGAGAAGACTCTTGAGAGTCCCTTGGACTGCAAGGAGATCCAACCAGTCCATCCTAAAGGAGATCAGTCCTGGGTGTTCATTGGATGGACTAATGCTGAAGCTGAAACTCCAATACTTTGGCCACCTGATGTGAAGAGCTGACACATTGGAAAAGACCCTGATGCTGGGAGGGATTAGGGGCAGGAGGAGAAGGGGACGACAGAGGATGAGATGGCTGGATGGCATCACCGACTCGATGGGCATGAGTTTGAATAAACTCTGGGAGTTGGTGATGGACAGGGAGGCCTGGGGTGCTGCGATTCATGGGGTTGCAAAGAGTCGGACAGGACTGAGCTGAATTGAATTGAATTGAATTGAAAGACTTATCTGTGATAAGGCAAGTGAAATTTGAGATGTTACATTCTACTGGAATCAGTCTTTTATCAGTGCTGTGGGCATTTTTTTTGTTTTGTTTTGTTTTCTGGCTGAGTGGCTTTCCAGCTCTTAGTTCCTTGATTAGAGATGCAACCTGGACCCTCCAGGAACAGAGTCCTAAATACTGGCCTGCCATGGAATTTGCCTGTGGGTGTTTTCCATGAGCAGTCTTAATAGGCTTCCACAGCATTTATTTACTTACTTCTGCACTAAGTCTCCGAAAACTCTTGCCACCTTAAAAACTACCACTTGGATGCAAGCATAGTCATTAAATAGGAGCCACTCCAAAGTCCTAATGTTATATTTACAAATTTTCTTTGTTTTTAAAAAAGTATTTATTCATTTGGCTGTGCTGTATCTTAGTTTCAGGATCTTTGATCTTCATTGCAGCATTTGGGACCTTTAGTTGTGGCATGTGAAATCTAGTTCCCTGACTAGGGATTGAACCTGGGCCCCTGCATTAGGAGCTCAGTCTTAATCACTGGAGCACCAGGGAGTGGTGGTCCCTACAAATTTTCTTAAGCCTACATATTTATTCCTTTTTTCCTTCATGTCAATGGCAGAGTAACTACTTGACATTTAACTTCCGCCGCCTATACTTTAGATCCCAGTCTCCTTTGCAAGAAGCTCATTTCTCCTGCTTCCTTCTCTGTTCCTTCCTATCACCTTTTAGGTATACTCAAGTCAATTTCTCACCCATCAAAATAAGAAAATTCCTCTGAACTTCTTAGCCGAAATATCTACTGCCCCTTTCCCTTTTAGGCTCCACTTCAAAGAACAGTTTTATCTTCTTTATAGTCTCATCATTCATAAACTCCAATCTGGTCTACACCCAAATTCTTTTGCAAAGGTCACCAATGAAAGGTCCTTCTCATTTAATCCAATTAACACTTTTAAAGTCTTACCTAACCTCATCATAACATTTCATCATAACATAATTTTTGAATATTCCAGACTTCCCTGATGTGTGGTGGATAAGACTCTGCCTGCCAATGCAGGGGACACAGCTTCGATCCCTGATCCCAGAAGATTCCACGTGCCTTGGAGCAACTAAGTTAAACCTGGGCTCTAGAGCCTGTGGTCTGAAATGAGTGATAAGATGACAGTGAGAAGCCCACACACCACAACAAAGAGTAGTCCCTGACTGTGGCAACTGGAGAAAGTCCACAGCAATGCAGACTCAGGGCAACCAAAAAAATAAAATAAAAAATGTTTGAATATTCCCTTCTTTTTAAAGCACAGTCTTCCCTAGTTTTCCATAATGATAGTGTCTCCTCAACACCTACCTCTTCTTTTTCGACAGGACCTGAATTTTTTCTCAAATATCTGCTGATGCTGTATTTAAGCAGTCTTCCCATTTTCTACTACCAGTGATTGATTTAGGAGAGTACAGATGACTTAATTATAGCTCACAAGGTATAAGAACTCTGGTAGAGGGCTATTGGTAAGCCCTCTCAGCCCTTGAAGGAGTTGAAGTGAGGTCTAAAGTTGTGACAGTCATCTTAGGTAAAAAGGAGAGGCAGTATAACAGTGATTGAGAGCATGAACTCTGGAGTCTGCCATTCAAATTCCAGCTCCCCAAGATGCTATTTTATAAACTGGGTAAGATACTTAATCTCTCTGTGCTGATCTTTTCCCATCTGTAAATTGGGAATGGAACTGCCTAAGAGAAATAAAGTGAGGCTTAAGTAAGTTATTTTTTATGAAACAATGGGACTGGTACTGAAACTGTGTAACTCGAATTGGGACCTGAACTCAGCCTAAAAACAGATTGGAACTTGACAGTCTTTTAACTGAGATCAGACATCTGATCTCAGGACTTAATTAAGCTCAGGTTCTTGATGTCTCATCACAGAAAGAATTCAATGAGAGACAAAGTGATAGGTAAGAAGTGAATTTATTTAGAGAGAAACACATTCCACAGAGAAACACACTCCATGGAGAAACACACTCCACGGAATGTGGGCCATCTCAGAAGGCAAAAGGCCTCAGGGTATGGGAAGTTGTCAATTTTTAGAGGGGTGGATAATTTCATAGGCTAGTGAGTGAGAGGAGTATTCCAGCTGTTTTGGGGAAGGGGTGGAGATTTCCAGGAACTGAACCATTACCCACTTTTTCACCATTTACGGTCAGTCTTGGACCAGTTATGGCACCTGTGGGTATGCCGTTTAGCTAATGCATTAATATGAGCATATGCTGATGCTTGAGGTCTACTAGAAGTGGAATCTTCTGCCATCTTGGATCTAGTTGGGCTTAACCTGTTTATGGCGTGTCCAATGGCTATGTCATTCTTTTGAAGGTTGTGTCCTGCCTCCTTCCCTCCAGTTTCAGTACAGAGTATTTGTTTAAAGAAAAATAAAAAAGACCTGAGGACAAAAGCCAATAGAGTGGAGAGTAGGCAGAGTGAGTATGGATTCTGGAGGCTTCACGAGCCACTGAATTGCCCACTTCCAGATAAGTTGTCTTGGTAAATAAATCCCTACCTTTAAAGCTATGTTTGGTAGGATATTCTGTATCCTAAATGACACCTCTCACTCTCCTAGTTTTCTTTTATTGTATATTTAGTTTCTCCCCTTTGTTGTATTTGAAAGTGCCTCAAGCATTGCCTATCCCTCGGCTTATAGCGGATTCGTAACCATTCCATTGCTAGGCCTGCTCCCTAGTTATCTCAGCAGGTTTCATGGCCCCAATTACTATATAGTAATGACCTCAAAATAGAAATGTATGACACAGATCTCTCTTCTGAGCTCAACTCTTATGCAAAATTATTATTGTATCATTATTGTATCTCCATAGGTATCTCCAAAATCCATAGGTGTCTCCAAAATCACTGTAGATGGTGACTGCAGCCATGAAATTAAAAGATTCTTGCTCCTTGGAAGGAAAGTTATGACCAAACTAAGCAGCATATTAAAAAGCAGTGACATTACTTTGCCAACAAAAGTCTGTCTAGTCAAAGCTATGGTTTTTCTAGTAGTCATGTATGGATGTGAGAGTTGGACTATAAAGAAAGTTGAGTGCCAAAGAATTGATGCTTTTGAACTGTGGTGTTGGAGAAGACTCTTGAGAGTCCCTTGGACTGCCAGGAGATCCAACCAGTCCATCCTAAAGGAAATCAGTCCTGAATATTCATTGGAAGGACTGATGCTGAAGCTGAAACTCCAATACTTTGGCCACCTGATGCAAAGAGCTGACTCATTGGAAAAGACCCTGATGCTGGGAAAGATTGAGGACCAGAGGAGAAGGGGGTGACAGAGGATGAGATGGTTGGATGGCATCACTGACTCAATGGACATGAGTTTGGGTAAGCTCTGGGAGTTGGTGATGGACAGGGAGGCCTGGTGTGCTGCAGTTCATTGTGTTGCAAAGAGTAGGACACAACTGAGCAACTGAACTGAACTGAACTGATAGGTATCTCAGGGCAACTAAAATTCAGCATTTTCAAAAAGGGCTCATTCTCTCTCTTCCCATCAACTCAAAAGCCAGCCTTCCATCCATGTTCCTTCCCTTCCTTACTGAATGCAACACTATATCCTTAGAGACCCAACCCACAAATTCAAGTCTTATCCTTAATTCCTTCTCTCCTTCAACCATCCAACATCCAAATCAACCATTAGGTCTTATCAAGAAATTCCATAGCTGGACCAGAGTGGGAGAGAGCAAAAGGG
This sequence comes from Odocoileus virginianus, assembly GCF_023699985.2. Taxonomy (NCBI): domain Eukaryota; kingdom Metazoa; phylum Chordata; class Mammalia; order Artiodactyla; family Cervidae; genus Odocoileus; species Odocoileus virginianus. The sequence continues at coordinate 12,459,689 of NC_069684.1, read as the reverse complement.
AGAGCTGAGGTGGAAATAAATTCAGAGATAAGGACCATACGGCAAAGGCCCCTTGATTAAATGGGAGACCACAGGAAAGGCAGCAGGTCTTAAACGAAGGCATAAAATGTGATCTGCTTTCTTTTAAAATAATAGGCTGAAGGGGGCCAAGGACAAAAGCAGGCAAATTAAGAAGTTATTAAAATAGTGCAGATGAGCAATAGAGGTAGCTTTGCCTAGGATTGCTGTAATGATGTTGGTAATAAATGACTCCATTGTGGATGTATGTTTAAGGAAGAATCCATTTGATTTGTTAACAGATTTAAGTAAGGTTGAAAGAGAAAGGGATTAAAGATTGCATCAAGGTTATGGTCCTGGGTAACTTAAGTAACTTAATCTTTGACCCCTGGATCAGAAAGATCCTCTGGAGAAGGAAATGACAACCCATTCCAGTATTCTTGCCTGGAAAATTCCATAGATAGAGGAGCCTGCCAGATTACAGTCAATGGGGTAGCGTGCGCACACACACACAAGTGTAGTGTTAGCATTAAGTGACACAGGGGAAGATTACATAAAGAACAGCTTTGGGGAGTGCTAGTGAGATGTCTGTTTTTAATATGGTAAGTTCAGGATGTCCTGTTGTTGCTTAGTTGCTAAGTCCTGCCTGACTCTTTGCTACCCCAAGGACTGCAGCACGCCAGGCTCCCCTGTTCCTCCACTATCTCCCAGAGTTTGCTCAAATTCATCTCCACTGAGTCAGTGATGCTGTCTAACTATCTCATCCTCCACTGCCCCTTTCTCCTTTTGCTTTCAATTCTTCCCAGCCACAGGGTCTTTTTCAATGAGTTGCCTCTTCACATCAGGTGGCCAAAATATTGGAGCTTCAGCATCAGTCCTTCCAAAGAAGTATTCAGGGTTGATTTCCTTTAGGATTGCCTGCTTTGATTTCCTTGCTGTCCAAGGGACTCTCAAGAGTCTTCGTGTAGCATTTAAGTATACTGTTCAAGATACAAGTCTGGATTCAGATGAAACTGGATATATAATCAAGAAATTTAGTGATGAGATAAAAGTCTGAGGACTGAGCCTTGGAGCACCAATGTTCCTCAGAGCGTCTAAGGAACAAAGGAGATGACTCAGTAAGATAAGATAGGAGGAAAGCCAGGAGAACAGGATGTAAAAGTGAAGTGAACAAAGCTTTAGAAAGATAGGGAAGCAAGGTTACTGATAGGCCAAGTAAGATTAAGAATGAAAACTAGTACCTTCAGCTTTAGCACCATGGAGGACAATGGCAGTCAGTTCAGTCTCTCAGTTGTGTCCGACTCTTTGTGACCCCATGGACTGCAGCACGCCAGGCTTCCCTGTCCATCACCAGCTCTTGGAGCTTGCTCAAACTCATGTCTATCAAGTCGGTGATGCCATCCAACCATCTCATCCTCTGTCGTCCCCTTCTCCTCCCACCTTCAACCTTTCCCAGCATCAGGGCCTTTTCCAATGAGTCAGTTCTTTGCATCAGGTGCCCAAAGGATTGGAGTTTCAGCTTCAGCAAAGTATCGGAGCTTCAGGACAATGGCGATCCTGACTAACTTCTACTTACTTTCAGGTTTCAGTTTAGACTTTACCTGGGGGAGTCTTCCATGACCCTGCAAAACTGGATTAAGGATCGCTAATGTATGCTATATCACACCCGTAATTTTACACTTAACGTTTTGAAGTTGCCCTTTTATTTATCGATCTTTGTCTCTAAACCACGTGTGCCTCAAAGGCAAAATCTTGTGATCACTGCTGTGCCTTGCACAATAACTGGCAAGGAGTAGGGACAACACTTGCCAAATGAAATTTTAAAAAAATGTTTATTTACTTATTTTTGGCTCTGCTGGGACTTCGCTGCTGTGTGTGGGCTTCCTCTAGTTGGGACAAGTGGGGGCTACAGTTGGTTGCCGTACTTGGGCTGCTAATTTTGGTGGCTTCTCTTATTGGGGAGCAGGGCTCTTGGGTACTCCTGCTTCAGTAGCTGGAGCGCGGGCTTAGCTGCCCTGCGGCACATGGAATCTTCCCAGCCTGGTGATTGAACCCATGTCTCCTGCACTGGCAGGTGTATTCTTTACCACTGTACCACCAGGGAATCCTGGACCACCAGGGAAGCCCTGCCCAGTGAAATTTAATTGAATTGCCAGAAGGCCAGGTGAGGAAAAAAAAAAAAAGGGGGAGGCTATAATAGGGAGTAGCCAGATATAGCATGCACGAGTGACACATCCCTGGATGACAAAGATCCTCATTTAGTTTACTTCCGATTCAGAGAAGCTTGTTAGGACAATACAAAATGAGCTTCTAGTAGAATATTTAGGTGTGTCGGTTACCTGAAGGCAGAAGAACAGCCCAAAGCCAGCTAAGCAAATTAGTGAGTAGCTGTCATTAGTCAGCCATGCCCACTTCAACAATACCTTATCAATGGATAGCTTGTAATTCTCCTAAAGTTTTCATGAACAAGGCAATGAGATGTGTACAGTTCAATTCTACACATCTACTAACTGAAAAGTTGGCCAAGGCTTCACTGAAACCAAATTTTTTTTTTTTTTTTTTTTGGAATCAAGAAGTATGAATCAGTCTCCTTACCCTTTTTAAAAATACAATTTGTTCCCATATTTCCTTTTAGGGTGGTAATATTTCTAAAACTAAGTTGTAGGACTACAGTAAATTAATTAAATTAACAATAACATAGTGTGTGTGTGTACACGCACACGCAAGTGTGCCCTCAGTTGCTCAGTTGTGTCCGACTCTGTGACCCCACTGACTGCAGCCCACCAGGCTCCTCTGTCCATGGAATTTTCTAGGTGAGAATACTGGGGCAGGTAGCCATTTCCTAATCCAGGCAATCTTCCTGACCCAGGGATCAAATCCACATCTCTTGTGTCTCCTGCATTAGCAGGTAGATTCTTTACCGCTGCACCACTTGGGAAACCCAATTACAAAGTAATATGATTCATAATTACAAGCTTAAATGGTCATTATAGTAGGTCACTTCAATTTTAAGAGAACAAATGGTATATAGTAATAATGAAAATGATTCTAACCCTACATGTCTTGTTTATAGGATTTATGTAAAATTGGTTAAGTTAAATTTATTTCTATAGGCAAAAACAGACCTTTAATTTTGAATTTTATATACAAAGTCAATTTTTAACAGACTGTCTTTACTAAATTACCAAGTCACTCTCTTAAGAAGCATCTTCAACATATTAAAGTTTAATTACATATCTGTGCAATTATATCAATATCTCTCAGATTATCTATCTATCTATCTATCTATCTATATATATATATATCCTATGTATTTGACAAGACAACCTATATAATTCTCTTTGGAGTAGAAATGGCAAATTTAATATATATAAATTTTGTATCTATAAAATAATTTTGTATATATAAATTAAAGGCATAAGAACTCTTTCTAGATTGAACAAAACCATTTAGTATGACATAAATAAAATACAAAAGCAAAGGTCTCCAATTTTTTCTTGCCTCAGGATCTTAGTTCCCTGACCAGGGATTGAATACTGGTCTCAGCAGTGAAAACATCAAGTCCTAACCACTGGGCAGCCAGGGAATTCCCCCAAATTTCCTAGCAGTGGTTATAAAAGAATATTATGAAGAGTGACTACAAAGTAAGATGACTCATTTTAAAATATCAAATTATCAGACATCATTCACCTGAATGCATATCAGTCCCTTCAAAGAAGTAAATTTGGTGGTTATCAGCACTGAGCTCTGAATTGATTTATCCAACGCTTGTTCACATTTTTCTGTCCTCTTTGGGAATTTTGAGTAGTACAGTATAATTTCAGTAAATGTTTTATATGCTGAGGGGATCAAAGTACCAGAAAATATTCATTTGGATGCATTGGTACTAGTGTTAAAAATCCTTTTACCTCTATACGGTTATGTAGACTTCTTTAAATATCTGTAGTGGTGTCCTGGTTTGAGAACATAATCTGATCATTTCATTTGAGAAACCTTGTAACAAAAGTCGTTTTCAGATCCATCCTGCTTGCATTGCTTTTTTCTACTTCTCTCCCCTCTTTTCTAGAACTTGTGCCACAGCATAGTGAAGTGGAAAAGACTGACAATATCTGAAAATCAAAACACCAGCACAAACGATACAGGCTGTGATCATATTATCAGAATCTAAATCGCTCAACATAAAGTAGCCTCTCCCTGCACCATTTCTGCTTTATCATCTCTGGAGTTCTTTTTCAGACTTATCTCCATCACATTAGCTCATTTATTTGCTTGCTTGTTTATTGTCTCTCTCTGTGGTCCTCCTACTTTTCTTTTGCGAAGCATTGTTGCTTCTTGAAAGCGACAACTTTTTATAAAGATGTGACTCCTTGTTTACGCGTGTATGCTCTGTGCCCAGAAGAATGCGTAATATACATTGAGTGTTCAGTAAATATGAGTTGAATGGATAAGAATGAATACTCAAATGTTACATAAAATAAAATGCTGCATACATCATTGTTTCTTTCAAAATGCTATTGGCTTCTGAAACAGTACTAGAGAGCAATCAGGTTTATAGTTATGTAGTAATCTGAAGAATTTTTTTACTTTTCCCTATCTTCTTTCCCAAACGCATCTCCAATTCCATTTGAAACACACTCCCTAATAAAAGCATCTTCAGGATACTGAGGCGTGCATGGCATAGCTGTAAATTAGGCCAATATTTCAGTTTTCTTTCCCTCTTTCTCTTTGCTTTCTCCCTTCCTTCCGTGTTTACCTCTTTTCGAATCAATCCATCTCTCTTCAAAATCAGGTAGCAAATAAATGTTTTATCAGAATAGAGGAAGAGAATTCAAACTTCTTAATTAGAGATAAAGATTAGTAACTTAGTTTCTATTGCCTGTGCTTGCTACAGAAAAATTAGACAAATATATCTGGATAAGTTTTTCAAAAAAGTGCTGAATCCACCCACCCCTACCTTTCTCCTTGAGTGTGAGCTGCACTTAGAGACTTACTTCTGAAGAATAGAATAGGGGAATGGGGAGAAGTAACTTTAGAGTGTAAAAAATTCACAGACACTATCTTTTGTACCACACTGCTTGCATGGGTTCCCTGACTGTGTTCAAACCTGGGTCCAGGTAGTCAAAGCACAGAATCCTAACCACTGGACCACTAGGGAATTCCCTATGAACTTGTGTTCTTAAAGGAATATTTTTTAATGTTGATTTTTAAATTGATTAACTAATTAATTGACTGAATCAAGTGTTAGTTGCAGCACCCGGGATCTTCTATCTTCCTTATGGCACGTGGGTCCTTAGTTATGGCATGCAGGATCTTTAGTTGTGGCATGTGGGATAGAATTCCCTGATCAGGGATTGAATCTGAGCCCCCTATGTTGGAAGCATGGAGTCTTAGCCAATGAACCACTAGGGAAGTCCTGGAATATTTTTAATTCAGAAAAATAATAAATAAATAATAAACAATAAAAAATTATTATAGAAATATCAATCCAGACAAAATTTGTCGATCATCAATGAACACAATCTTATTGATGAACATTTTACTATAGTCTATTTTTTAGGAAATTGTATAAGGAATAAATATTGTATGTGGAAAAGAACCATTTAAAAGTTGCATTTATAAAGCTCTATCTGTGAATTAATTGAAGAGCTTTATAGTGTCCTGGGATGGTACAAGCTAGAAAGATTTGAAACTTCAGTTTTGACCTTAAGTTAATAAGTAATATTTTTGCCATGTTATTTTTTATTTAAATTTTTTCCATTAGAAGGAGCTTTCAGAGTAACAATTATTTATGGTTTTGAAAATTGCTGGTTTGCTACTATCTGTATTCATTAACTACTAAACACTCAAGGAATATGCGCCTCAGGGAATTGGGGTAATTGTCCATGCTAACCAAGTACAGTGATAAAATGTTTAACAAATAAAATTTTCCACTTCTACTTCTCTTGTAGGAAGTTTATTAGCATTTACAATCACTATGATATTAGGAACCAACACTTATTAAAAACCGCTTTGCGTAGAAAAACTGCCAACTTCATGCTAACTCTTGAAGCTGAAGGGACCCATTGCACTAAGCATGAATGGGCTTTGCTCTCAGCTGGAGTTACCCAGACTTTAATTCAGGAGTGACTATAGCAATTGCTAGTTCTTGAGAGAGCTAAAGGCAGCCAGTATCTTCTAAACATTTCAGGAATGTTTGACATCTTGGTGAAAGGCTTTTCTTGCTGCAAGGTATTTCAGAAAGAAAGTGAGAGGTATTGACTATATAATAAAGCGAACAGGCTTTGACCTGAAGACAGACAGTATTGTGTTTCTTATAACAGAGAAATTAAAATATGGTGCCTTATCTGTTACAAAGCTGTTGTGTAATTATAAATATAAACAATTGTCATTTAGTTTGAAGATCGTGAAAATTTGGGAAAGTCATTGAAGCTTCCTGAATCTCATTTACTTACCTCTAATAAATGGGGAAAAATACAAATAAACAATGTTTATTAAAATGCCTTTGAAAATGTAAAGCACAAGTTGGGTCTTCTTCCTTATTACCTGATAGATACAGAAGGATGAAGAAATTGGCTTTTCATCTTCTGTTTGATTATTGCCACCTAACCCATCTGAGTACAATACCAAAAAAAAGATTGTTGAATTGTATTAATTATGAACAAAACCATCCATGTTAATATCTTTCAAGAAACCCAAAACAAATGACTCAGTAGAAATCTCTATATTTTCAATATTTGGTATTCAATTGCTCTGCTATTTAAAAACTGGAGGTTTGCAAAGACACAGGATTCTAAATATTAACAAGGTATTTAAATTAGTACTTCCATTCAAACACTTCTGTATAACTAGTGCCAAACTGGAATTTTTATTACATATTCACTTCTTCATTTGGATCTCAGAACATAAACCAAAACGTCTCTTTTGGATGTGTTTGTGCATGTCTGTGTTTGTCTGTGTGGGTTTGAGTGTTTTACAAATATTTGGTACTTAGCAGAATTTTTTCCAAGCAGATGTTCATCAACCCCTTCCAAGAATTTGTGCTTATCACGATTAAACTAACTTGAAGAACAACATTTATTAATGGAAAACAGGTATCTTTACTATAAAAAGAAATGTCTCACTGAATTTGTCTTGAAAAGACAAAATTTCTTTGGTTTTGGTGAGAACTTTCAGATACTGTAGAAGTTTATGAAAGTCACCATTTCTTGTGACTTTATTTAACAAGAGTTTCAGGTAAATAAAGTTTTTGAATGCAGAAATTAACTCAGAGTTTGCATCTGCTTTATGCATTTCTAAATGTGATTTTTTTCCCCTCAAGAGTCAGATACTGTTCGTTCATCGTAGACGGACCAAATCCCCATATTAATTTTATCTGCTTTTTGCCTCTCCAATACAGATGAGGCACGTACATTTTTGCTAGTTGAGAAACCACATATTTGTTATATATTTATTTCTAAATTTAAAAATAGACAAAAGAAATTTCAAAACAGGAGAGTCCTACAAAATATAGAGCTGAAATATCTATATAAAATCCTGCACTGAAACGGTTCACAGACATTAATAGATGTATATCCATTAACTGCTAAGTTACCAAATTCATACCACTCAGTCACAGAGTAATGCTGACTAATAAAAAAATCAGCATTTTTAATAAGCGTTATGGTATTCTCTGATTTGGTCATGAACATAATCAGGTGTTCACATGCCCAAGGTGAGTGCTAGAAGGTGCCTCCCAAATTCTTACACCACCTCTACTTCCCCTGGGAAAATATGAGTTAAGAGTTAGAAATACCAAGGACAGCAATGTAACTTGAATTTTGAATCTCTTTGCCTTGCTCCTTCATAAACTGAAATCAATCTATTGATCCTTGTTTGATAACTTGAATGAAGGCCTTTCAAGGAGCTGTCCATCAGTGTGGCGTCAGACTCAAATTATAGTTTAAATCAAAACTGCTTATAAACTAGGGACAAATTGTGAAAATTAATTGGTAAGTACAGCACAATGGAAATGTCAAGCAATTTATTGATCGCCTAAGATCTACTGAGTAGTCTGTGGCAGGCTTGGCTTATGAAGCATGATATTCCCACATAAAATCCCCATATATCTGCCTTTTGTCACCAAGTATTAGAATTCAGGTTTAGCACCTTTCTTATATCTCCCAGGAAAGCAACGCTATACAAAGCGTGAGCGAAGTGAAAGTGAAAGTCACTCAGTCGTGTCTGACTCTTTGCGACCCCCTCACTGTACAGCCCATGGAATTCTCCAGGCCAGAATACTGGAGTGGGTAGCCTTTCCCTTCTCCAGGGGATCTTTCCAACCCAGGGATCAAACCCAGGTTTCCCGCATTGCAGGCAGATTCTTTACCAGCTGAGCCACAAGAGAAGCCCACAAAGCATGAGAAGATGCCCTCAAGTGCTAGCTTCAAAATGCAAATGTCAATATGAATGCATCAAGAAGAATGAAGATGGAAATGTATTTTTCTGTTAAAAACCAGAATTTAAGAGATTGAAAGATACACGTGACAGAGTATCAGATAAAGTTTCCTGAAAAAGTTAGATTTTAAAGAGGGTCCTAAAGAGTGAGTAAATCTTAGTCAGTGATTCTCAACCCTGGCTGTGCATTCAAATTGCCTAAGGATTTTGAAAAAACTCCCTGTGCCCCACCTTCAGAAATCCTGAGTTAATTGGCCTGGGGTGGGGCCCAGGATAGTTTGACAAAGCTCTCAGGTGATTTTAATGTGCAGGTAGGGTTGAGAACAGTTGTAGTAAGACAATGAAGAAGAATAATGGAAGAGAGAAAGTAACAGTTTAAGAGCATGTGCCAATTCATTCACCCATTTACTCATTCCATAAAAACCTTTATTGAGTGTCTACTGGATGCTAGTCATTGAACTAGCTGGTGGGTCAAATTAAAATGATTGAGAAATCATGCTTGGAGTTTTCCATCTAAAGAGACTTATGTGTAAACAAGCTATGACAAAGCAATATGAAACATACATACATGTATAGAGCACATTACAGGACAATGATGATCATTTTCTGTTCACAAACCTGTATGCAAACTGGAATCACTGAGAAGCATTATGAATTATGGCTTTCTGGGTCCCACACCCAGAGATTCCAATATGATTGGTTTTGGAGCCAGAATTTAAAACAAAACAAAAACAAAATTTAAAAAAACCCAAACACCTCTGGAGGTTACTTCAGTTCACAGTGTCAGACTAATGAGAGTGTGGTCTGATGAAGAGGTACATTTAGAAGTCAGGTTGAATTGTCAAGCAAAAGAAGGCTCAGTGAAGCCTTGAGTTCTGGGATTGCAACAATGAAAGGTTCTCTGTCATCCAATGAAAGGGAAAATTTTAGAAGTATTTTTGGCAATGAAATGCAAAATGGAGTATGGGAGAGGATGCTTGAGGGGATTTATCACTAGACACAGTGCTTAGGGTCCCAAGAAAATGTTTCAATTTGCTCTAAAATCAGAAGATAAAAATGAACTTTTAGAAAAAAAAATGTTTTAATGTGTAATATTAATATCTGGATCATTTTACCAGCACTGTTGCAAAATATTATTTTTAGTACTTTTTTAATGGAAGAAGGAATCCACAGAGGCAAGTGCTTAGGACTAACAGAAGTCATAATACAGCCCTGGGTAGGAGCACCCAATCTCAACTGATTTTTCTCTTAGATAAATGGCGTGCAACAAGCAAATATTTATTTGCTTTCCTACTCCCTAGAGTTGTTTCCATCTTGATCTTGCAGAACTGGAATGCAAGGACCAAGTATTTTATCTTATCAGAATACCTAGTTCCAAACTGGGGAGAGCCAGTTGAGTGAATCAAGAAGTTTGATTCCAAAGAACCCTCTGCTTTCATAGGATGCATGGTTTCCCTCCATCTGAAACGTTCTTAGCCCCTTTATCCAACTGGAGAGCTCTGAGTTATCCTTGAAAACTTACCTATTTTATGTGTAACTTTCTCTAGTCTCCCCTGCCTCTGCCTAAAGTAATCACTGTGATATAATGATCCATTTTCTTCATCCCTTGATACTGCACATTCACTGTGCATTGCTTTCTGCAGTTATAGTGTGGCTAGGTCTCTTCCAACATGACCTCTACATCCTGGATTATCCAATCCTGTGTTCTTAGATTCTAGAATCATTCCTAATCATAATAGGTGCTACCAAAGATATGGCCATTAGTGTACTAGATCAATATATTAATAAATACAATCTTTCACAAATTTGGACTATGCTTTGGAAAAGAGTCTAGCCAAAGAGTTAAAGTTCAAGATAACAACACTGTTTTAACAAAATGAAGTTAAATTACTTCTCAAGGAATTCACACTTTGCCTGAGCTAAGACACAAATAGGTGAAGATTGTTAATTAAAACCTTATAGTTCTTGATGGAACCTGAAGAATTTTTCTTAACAGCCATCAGTGCGGGTTCCAAAATAGAAAGGCTTCAGCAAGAAACCATCATTTTTTGAACTTTTATTTTGAACAAAATTTTTCATGTTACAGCACATGCTGCACTTATTTTTCTGCCAGTTAGAGTAACCTAGCATTGGCCACACATCTAAAGAAACTTGAAAAATGTAAACTAATCATTCTAAAATCTTTGATAGCCTTTGTTCATGAATATTTTGTTAACAGAGCCATCTGTTCACATTTAAATATGCTTCCTTTATCTCAAGTATGATCAGACTGAGGATATGTTCATTTGTGTTTTCCAGGAAGCATCAAGTTTTCCAAAGCACTGTTTCAGCTGGGGCTCTTGTGTAAAGACTGATCCTAATAAAGAAAGAGATGTATTTGAGTTATTTTAATCAATGAGTTAGTTATTTTTAGTCTCATCCCTAAAGAGCATTTGCATTCATTGTAAAATGACCCGCCACAGTTGAATCTTATGGTCAGTCATACTAGTTTCACCTCTCCAGAAATTATGCTATTGCTCTCTACAATGTATGAATAGTTATGGGTCAAAGATGACCACCTCAAAAAATCAGTTGCTCCATCGAGACTGAGAAGGAAGGAGCATTTGCTTAGCTGAGTGGAGAGTCTTACAGGTTGCAGTAGAAAGGTTTGGAGGAGGAAATAAGGGAAGAATGGAACAGGTGAAAAGACATTAGAAAAGGAAGAGATCAAGTAAACAGGAAAAATTTGGATATTCCAAAATGACTACATCTGGACACTGACTAAGTATCACAGACATCTGTGTCATCATGGAATGAGTAGACCTTTAAGTTACAGTGGAAATTTGGTATCATGTCAACTCTAGCTCTGAGAATGGTAAGGTTTTTAGGAAGAGTTGAGGTAAGTGCCTAAGGACATTTCCACAGTGAGTTTCGGAGAAGATAAACAGCTCATGACCCCAGAAATTCGCAATTTAGGACACCCCTGGTAGCACAGTGGTTAAGAATCTGCCTGCCAATCCAAGAGGACAGGTTTGATTCCTGGTCTGAGAAGATTCCACATGCAGTAGGACCATAAAGCCTGTGTGAAACCCTCCTAAGCTGTGCTCTAGAAATCATGAGCTGCACCAACTGAAGCCAGCACCCTAGGGCCCATGCTCCACAATAAGAGACGCCACCTCAGTGAGAAGCCTGCACACCACAACTAGAGAGCAGCCCCTGATTACCACAACTGGAGAAAGCCTGTGTGCAACAGCGAAGACCCAGCATGGCCAAAAGAATGAAAGAAGTAAAGAGAGAAACAAAGGGATTCGCCATCTAGTAGTAGTAAGTTCAAGTGCAAATTACCACAATGTGAAGGATGACCTCAACGGAGGTAGGGAAAGAGTGGAGGCCCAAAACACTCATTGGCACTGTATGGTGTGTTGGTGATCTGAGAAGTTAATGTTGATTTTAAAGAGAAATTATCAACCTTCTGTGGAGGGAATGAAACAGATTCAGAGGCACAGAAAATTCAAGCTAAAAGAGACTTTGGAAGATCAGTAACACCAACCATCGCCCTGTTTAGGAGAAAAAAAACAGCCTGGGGCAGTGGTTATGAACACAAACTCTAGTGTCAGATTAGTGAAGTCGCTCAGTTGTGTCCATCTCTTTGCGACCCCGTGGGTCGTAGCCTACCAGGCTCCGCTCTCCATGGGATTCTCCAGGCAAGAATACTGGAGTGGGTTGCCATTTCCTTCTCCAGGGGATCTTCCCGACCCAGGGATCAAACCCGGGTCTCCTGCATTACAGGCAGGTTCTTTACCATTTGAACATGATTATTTACAGTTGTAGAAATTGAATCAGCACTAGCAAATTTCTAATGCTTTCCCAATCTGGCCTTGTTGCATTTGTCCATTACTTTTAGTCATATTTCTGCTTTTTAACTGCTTTGGTTTTGGCTGTTTTCCGGTCACTTGCGTAATTTTACTAACTTATTTAATGATTAAAATTTTGTTCAATATTAACTTTATTCTAAAGAAGATGATAGGAGCTATTATATTTGTATCAGCAGTAAGACTGACCAAAGTGGATCAATGCACTGAATTCCATCGATATTGGAAGGCTTTGACTACTCAGCTTTATTCCTTTGAGTCCTCCTGGCAACTGGCAGCAGTGGGCCTCCCTGCAAGGGAAGCTTGGGATCAAAAACCCTCTTCAGAGGCACAAACTAACAAAGTCCAGCTGACCTGCCAGCTCCCACCTCTTGGGCTCAATTTCTTGTGCTTTAGGAGATGAAGCAGCTGAATAGTGACTTCAGGCCCATGGCTGCCCAAACGCACACACTCTCAAATACATATATACATGCCTGTGAGCTAAACTGTGTGTAGGAATTGTTGTTAAGGACACAAAACTGTAATTTGCCTATCAGGTCGATCACAGTAAGAAAAGATTACCAATAAAAGTAAATGACTGAAGGAGAGTCTAATAAAGGGATCATTTATAAACACATGAGCAATATTCCAGAAAAGCAAAAAGATTAGTGTGGTATTGTGGGGAGTCGTTCCATCTTTAGACCTGAAGGGAGGGGTAAGAGATGGAAGGAATTATTAGGACCCTGAGAGGGTTATGCACAGAAGACCATGCGAGAAGCTTGGCCCTCTTTAAAGATGAAAGCAGACACCTTGAGGCAGCTTAGCATGGAGGAAACCCAAAAGAAAACTATTCTAGGTTCACTTTTCTCACACCCTTTGGATCTCTGCCAGTGCTTCCCAAGGGCTCCACCCAGCCAGTCCTTATGAGTCAGGTTCCTTGACCAAGACGTAAGATACAAGTTGTATCTCAAGAGATCCATTCCAGCCCTTTTTGTTGCTCATAATCAATTCATGTCTGGGTAAAAAGAAAATTGCAATCTTGACATTTAGAATAGAGAAATCTATTATTATTTCACCATGGGAGGATAGCTATTTTGTCATATTCTCATCCCAAACCTAAATATTAGCCATATCAGTGCTATTCAAGCAAAGTAGCTCAAAAAAGTGGAGGGGAATGAAAAAACAACATAAAAGACAGCAGCTACTGTTGCTTTTGTAGCTAACTAAATGATTTGAGTTTATTAATTATTGCTTCTTTCTCCACCATTTATTCCTGCTACCAGGGTCTCAGTTGGTCAGGTATTTCACCTGATGGGGTACCCAATAGGATCTGAGATACTAGTGGTCCCATCTTTGTTGGGGTGCTGCCAATGCAGGAGACGTGGGTTCTATCCCTGGGTTGGGAAGCTCCTCTGAGAAGGAAATGGCAACCCACTCCAGTATTCTTGCCTGAGAAATCTCATGGACAGAAGAGACTGGTGGGCTACAGTCCATGGGGTCACAAAAGAGTCGGACACAACTTAGCAGCTAAACAACATCAAAATAAATAAATAAGTGGAAAGATTTACCATGTTTATGAAATGAAAAGACTCAACATTGTTAAGATGTCAATTCTACCTAAATGATCTAGAGATTTAATGTGGTACCAATTAAATTTCATCAGGCAGCTCCCCTGCATCTCCTCGGGCTGTTGGAGTCTTGTGACCATATAGTCCTGAGCAAGAACCTCTTCACCACTGCCCATTCTAGCCAGAGAGTGCCACATAAATACAGACAGAAAATGTGTTTAGGGTTCTAGAGAGTTGTCTGCTTGCCTTAACATGTTTACTTTTGTGAAACCGTGCCATGTAGACTATTGATGAGATGCTTGAGAAGTTGTCATGAACTGAGCATCAGGGCTAGAGTTTACTACTCCCCTTCCCAAGTCAGTTCCCCCACAGGCAATGCTAATCATGTGCTCAGTGTAGCTCACAGATGGGCGATCAAAAACCCGCTACAAACTGTGATTGGTGTGAATTCTCTTAGCTCCTCCCAGGAATGTCAGCCCTGCCTAGACATTGTGACTCTTCCCAAATGCAGAGTCATTCACTGTAGATCTCCTACAGAAAAGTAAAAATAAAAAGAAGAAAGTTAGAAGAGTGACAGCACTTGGTTTCAGTAATTACGCTAAAGCTACAGTAATCAAGACAATGTGGTCTGAGGGAAAGGAGAGACATCTAAATCAATGCCACAGCCTAGATTCCACCTATGCATATAGAATCATTTCTCTTTAGGCAGAAATGCAAAATATGTTCAATAGGGAAAACAATTTCTTAACAAATGGTGCTGAATCAACTGGATATGTGTATGAAAAAAAATCTACTTTTATCTTATTTCCGTACAAAAAATTTAACTCAAAATAAATTCTAAACCTAAGTGTAAAATCTGTAACTATAAAACAAAAAGCAAACAACACCCCCCTCCAAAACACACACACACACACACACACACACACACACACACACACAACTGAATGACCTGGAAGCAAACAAGGCAGCAGGAGCAAGATCATTTTTTAAAAAAGAGAGATAAATTTGAATTTAGCAAAATTAAAAATGTTGCCTCTTCAAAAAGTACTATTAAAAATAAAAAGAAAGAAAAGAAAGGCCACAGGTTGGGAAGAAGGAAATGGGCCAACCAAAGACAATAAATGTCAAATTTACAAAAAAAAAAAAAAACATTTGCAACTGAAAAACAAAACATCCCGATTATTAATAAGAAATTAGCAAAAGATTAAAGAGATACCTCACCAAAAAAAGATACACCAATAGTCATCAAGCACAAGAAAAGATGTGCTTGATGTTCATCAATCAAATGAGAATTTCTTTTCTTCCTGGCCTCACAGCTCTCTCAACTTAATGGTAGTAATCCATAGGACATCAAATTTGGGGAAAAGGCCAAACTCTTAGATTTTCCTTATTTTGTTTGTTTTTAAGCAAGACTTAATTTTACTATATCTTTGTAGCATGAGAAGTTCCCACTGCTTGGGTCTTGAAACATCTAGTTTTCCAACACTTTGAAACCCCATCAAATTGTATTCTATTCCTCTTTATGGGCTTCCCTTGTGGCTTAGCAGGTAAAGAATCCACCTTTAATGTGGGAGACCTGGGTTCGATTCCTGGGTTAGAAAGATCCCCTGGAGAAGGGAAAGGTTACCCACTTCAGTATGCTGGCCTGGTGAATTCCATGGCCTACAGTCCATGGGGTGGCAAAGAGTCGGACATGACTGAGTGACTTTCACTTTTATTCCTCTTTATGCCCTGCGGGCTAAAGAGCCACTTCTTGCCCAAGTTTGTTTTTCTTTTAGTAACAGGCTCACATGGCCATTAATGATCAACACATTTTTAGCTTTTCATTATCCAACTTCCTCCACTAGAGCTAGAAGACTACTTTACAACTTATCATAGACCACTGTTTTAACAAATGTTTAGATGCCCAACCTCTCACCTATGCCCCTCATGCTAATAAGAATTTCTCTATGGTTTAATGATGCTAAAGGCTATTTAAGATAAACCCTCAGATCCCATAGATTTCATGAGTAGTTTGTTTCTTGTTCATGTTGAGACTGGTCTTTGGAAGGGGAAGGATTCTGCTCCATACTGTCCTCCCTGTCCCAAGTCTATGGTGCTTTGCCTTTTTCAATGTGCAGCAGCTAAAGTCTCTCTGGGCATCAGCATTCTGCTAAATGATGGGGGAAGGATGACTTGCAACATTTCTGCCCCCATTTCATCACCAGAGGAAGTTATATGGCCACATGTAACTTCAAAAGTGTCTAAAAAATATTTTAAGTCTAGTTGGAGTTTAGACAGTCTCTGTCAAGTAATCTAATGGTGTGGTGGGAAATTAAACATTTGTTATTTAGTGATGCTCCACCTAAAACACAGTTACATAGAGCCAGGTTAGATCATGCAAGAGCTAAAGCAAAACCAGAAAAATGTTACCTTCTCATGTTAAAGTCAGTGAGAGGAAAAATGAAAATGAAAGAGCTTACTGGAGGGATGATTTGCAAACGTGTTGGGCATGCAGTTTCTAAATTCAGAGTGAAATACTGTATCTTCAGGAAAGAGTGTAATTTAAATTACGCAAAAAAAAAAAAAAAAAGCCCCTTAATTGGATTGCAGTACTCTTTATGTGGGTTTCCTTGGTGGCTCAGTAGTAGAGAATCTGCCTGCCAATGCAGGTGATGCAGGAGAGGCAGGTTTGATCCCTGGGTCAGGAAGATCCCCTGGAGGAGGGCATGGCAACCCACTCCAGTATTTTTCCTGGAGAATCTTATGGACAGAGCAGCCTGGTGGCAACAGTCCATGGGGTTGCAAAAGAGTCAGTCTTAACTTAGCAACTAAACTACAACACTTTATGTATTGTTTAAAAAAAGGAGATTAAAGAGTAAAAATGTGTCAGTTCTTAAATATTACTAAAAAAAAAAAAAAAAGCCAAAACACATAGAGACAAACCAAGTATTTCTAGTGGACATAAATGTTCCAATCACTCAGAAGGTGGTTTTCTCTAGTTAAAAAAAGGATGAGACTCTATAGTGAGGACAGTATTCTTCAGGTCCATTTGCTGTAACTTTAGTCTTGCTAGAATTATTATTTTTAATAATACGTTATTAGTTTCCTGCTTCTTTAACTTATATGCAGAGTACATCATGAGAAACTCTGGGCTGGAGGAAGCACAAGCTGGAATCAAGATTGCCGGGAGAAATATCAATAACCTCAGATATTCAGATAACACCACCCTTATGGCAGAAAGTGAAGAAGAACTAAAGAGCCTCTTAATGAAAGTGAAAGAAGAGCGTGAAAAAGTTGGCTTAAAGCTCAACATTCAGACAACTAAGATCATGGCATCTGGTCCCATCACTTCATGGCAAATAGATGGGAAAACAGTGGAAACAGAGGCTGACTTTATTTTTCAGGGCTCCAAAATCACTGCAGATGGTGATTGCAGCCATGAAATTAAAAAACACTTACTCCTTGGAAGGAAAGTTATGAACAACCTAGATAGCATATTAAAAAGCAGAGACATTACTTTGCCAACAAAGGTCTGCCTAGTCAAGGCTATGGTTTTTCCAGTAGTCGTGTATGCATGTGAAAGTTGGACTATAAAGAAAGCTGAGCGCCGAAGAATTGATGCTTTTGAACTGTGGTGTTGGAGGAGACTCTTGAGAGTCCCTTGGACTGCCAGGAGATCCAACCAGTCTATCCTAAAGAAGATCAGTCCTGGGTATTCACTGGAAGGACTGATGCTGAAGCTGAAACTCTAATACTTTGGCCACCTGATGCGAAGAGCTGAGTGATTTGAAAAGACCCTGATGCTGGGAAAGACTGAGGGCAGGAGAAGGAGATGACAGAGGATGAGATGGTTAAATGGCATCACCGACTGGATGGACATGGGTTTGAGAGAACTCTGGGAGTTGGTGATGGACAGGGAGGCCTGGCGTGCTGTGATTCATGGGGTCGCAAAGAGTTGGACACGACTGAGTGACTGAACTGACTGATTAGTTTCAATATGTATTTGGAGCATGTATTTGGACTATTTACCATAAGCCAGCCACTATTCTATGCTCTTTGAGCGAGTTAATTTACTTTTCCAACAACTTTGAGTTTTTCCATTTCACCGAAGAAGAAACTGAGTCATAGTCACTTGTACAACAGGCTGCTGGGAAATCAGCTGGCGATTTACAGAGTTGGATTTGAGTGTAGATTTATCAGATGCCAAGTCCCTTGATTGCCCTCTCACTGGAAACAGACACTGCTACTGGAAAGGGGGTGCTCTGAGATGGAAAGTCATATCTTCAATGAAACAAATAGTTTTACCTTCTGGTTTATATGTCTTGTGTGAGTCTTGATGGTTTGTGTAGCATACCCTTTGTCTTTTTATTTATTATTTATTTGATTGCACTGAGTCTTAGTTGTGGCAGGCAGTGTGTTTAGATGCAGCATGCAAACCCAAGTTGTAGCATGTGGGATATAGTTCCCAGACCAGGGATCAAACCCTGGCCCCCCTCATTGGGAGCATGGACTCTTAGCTACTGGACCATCAGCAAAGTACCTTCCCCTCTTTTCTTTTCAGATGCAAAAAAAGAAAGAAAATTTGAAAAAAAATGTATTTTGCATATATTGTTGGCATGATTTATGTAGCTATTAATGGGATGTTTAAATGCATTTCCATTAATTACTAGAAGTCACTTTTCTTTTAGTATACTAAACATCCCACAAGCGGTCTCAGTTTTACTTTGTGCATAATCTTTGTGCTTTTACTTTACATAATCGGATATTATGTCTCAGATCATACACTTCCAGTATGCTATGTGCACATCTCTCCACTAGGAATAAATCACTGCCCTGGTCTTCAGTATCTTAAAGGAAAATATTTAGTTCTACATATGTGTCCATTGAGAGATGACAGGATAGAAGATATGGTATGTGTATATATACATACATGTGTATATACACACATGTATACATATACATATGTGTGTGCTTAGTTACTCAATCATATCTGACTCTTTGCAACCCCATAAACTGTAGCCCGCCAGGCTCCTCTGTCCATGTCCACTCCAGGAAAGAATACCAGAGTGGGTTACCATTCCCTTCTCCAGGGGATCTTCCTAATCCAGGGATCAAACCTGGGTCTCCTGCACTGCAGGTAGATTCTTTACCATCTGAGAAACCAGGGAAGCCCCCCCCCACCGACCCACACACACACTTAATGAAATATTGTGTGCATGCGTGCTAAGTTGCTTCAGTTGTGTCTGACTCTTTGCTACCCTATGGACTGTAGCCCACCAGGCTCCTCTGTCCAAGGAATTCTCCAGGCAAGAATACTGGAGTGTGTTGCCACGTACTCCTCCAAGATATCTTCCTAACCCAGGATCAAATCTGTGTTTCCTGCATTACAGGTGGATTCTTTACTGCTGAGCCACCAGGAAAGCCCCAATGGAATATTACTCAGCCATTAAAAAGATGAAAATTTTGCCATTTACAACAACATGGATGGGCCTAGACAATATTAAGCTAAGTGAAATAAACTCAGACAAAATCACGTACTGTGTGATTTCATGTATTTGTGGAATTTAAAAAGAAGAATGAATGAATAATCATAACAAAGCAGAATCCGACTTTTAGGTACAGAAAGCAAATGGGTTGGTAGCCAGAGGCAAGAGGAGTGGGTGGATGGGTGAAATAGGGGAAGGGAATTAGGAGGTACAAGCCTCCATTTACAGAACAAATAAGTCAGAGGGATGTAGTGTACAACATAAAGAATATAGTCACTAATAGTGTAATAATCTTGTATGGTGACAGTTGGTAACAGGACTTATTTTGGTAATCACAATGTGGATAATACATAAAATACAGAAGAATGTATGAAATATAGAATCACTGTGTGGTATGCTTGAAACTAAAATAATATTGTAAGCCAACTATACTGTAATCAAAAAATAATTGTGTCAGGACCACAAAACACTTGGATTTATGTAAATGAAATATGCAACATTTACTCGAGTCTGTTCTTGCTCTGGTCTTAATCATCTCATTTTACTCAAATATGAAAATTCGTATAACCTTAATAACAAACCCTAATAACAAAATGCTCACTTGGTGTTATTCTTGCTGGGTCATGTATCATGTATCAAAATCAGTAGCCAATAATTATGCATAAGCATATTTCATTACTCCAACATTCTCAAATTTAGTGAGCCTTTAATTTTTTTAAACATGACTAATATTTATTCCTGTGCAGTTTTTACAGAACTCTTATGAGATCTTACTCCATTTGGACTTGACAATTTGATCAGCGTGATGTCTTCCTCTTGCCATGAGATTAAAATATCTTGACCATTCTATGAATGTCTGAAAATAGACCCTATATGCCAGAATTTACCTTTTGTCTTGAAACATCCTGTAAAACTTTATGATGTACCAAAAAATATAAGTGGAAGGATGAAGATTGAGAAATCGGTTATTTTGTAAAACAATGTGCAGTAGAAAAACTGCCAAGGACCCCACTGTACAGGACAGGGAACGATACCCAATATTTTGTAATAACCTATATAAGCATCTGAAAAAGAATGTATATATTATTCTTATATATATATATATATATATATATATATATGTATATATATAACTGAATCACTTTACAATACACCTGAAACTGACACAACATCATAAATCAATTATACTTAGAAAATAATAAATTTTAAAAAGATTCAAAGAACATAATAAAAAAAGAAAATTTTCTGCACAGTATTTTTCATTCACATTTAATCATATTGAAAATCAATTTAGACTAGCTTGGATACCAAGGAAATTCATTGATTTGTTGTTCTATAGCAACCCAATGTTAGAGAAAATATTGAACTGAGAAGCTTGGGCCCACGAATAACCTTGCCTCCTCAGTTGGGAATCCTACAAAATTCCAGAAACATGAGCTGATATTTTAGTAACTATAACAATGTTATCAAATACAAACATACAAGGCGTTCTTTTCCAAAGTGAGTCTACAAACATTGAGGTTTCCTCCTAAGACTGTTTTCATTGGAGAGAGCTTCAACAGGGTGAAAAGTTTAAACAGTAAGAAGCAACACAGAATAGGATTCTGAAGTCTTAGTATCACAGTCTCAATATCACAAAGTTTTTCTTTCCTTACTGATTTATGTAGTAACTGACTTATTTTATGATGTAGTGACTCATTTGGCCTCGTCATGCCTCAGAAGGCAATACTTTTGTTGATTTTGAGTTCTATCTTTGTTTATTTTTGAGGTTCACTACCAGAGGCAAAGTACTAAAAAAAGCCATATTGAATAAGATATGAATTTGTTGTTGTTGTTCTATTTATGGGAAACCTTTGAGTGAGTGAGTGAGTGAGAATTGCTCAGTCATGTCCAACTCTTTGTGACCCCATGGGTAGTAGCCTGCCAAGCTCCTCTGTCCATGGGATTCTCCAGGCAAGAATACTGGAGTGGGTTGTCATTTCCTTCTCCAGGGGATCTTTCCAACCCAGGGATTGAACCCAGGTCTCCTGCATTTTATAAGAAACCTTTAGAAAAGCCAAACTGTGGAGACAGAAAGCACTTTAGTAACTCCTGGGGCTGGGGGTAGACCAAGAGTTACTGAAAAAGGGAAGCAGGGACCTTTCTTCAGGGATGGAAGTATTCCCAGGATAGTGATGAGTGTATTGCACAGCTGCATAAATGCACTGAAGTCCACTGAACCCTATCTTAAGAATTCTATCTAAATTATGCCTTGATGAAGAAAGAAGCAATCCTCCTGTGTTCCCCTTCCCTCATTGTCAAGGCAAAGTCTTCACCATGGCCCCCAAGTCCTGGCATGATCTGGTCCCCTCCCTGGTCTCTGAGCTCTCCCCTTTCCTCACTCACCCACTCCCTAACCCACAGACCTCCTCACTGTTCCTTCATCATCTCAGTCACCTCCCTGCTCCAAGCCTTTGCACTGGTTGTCCCTTTCACCTGGAACAGTCTTCCCCACATATCTGCATGACTCCTTCTCTGACAACCTTCAGGTCTTTGTTAAGATGTCACTCCCTCAGAGAAGCCCTTCCAAACCACCTTACATTGTTATAAAATTTTATTTATATTATTTATAAAATAATTTTTAAAAAATTATTTGGCCTTGCCATTCACATATGGGGGGGGGCCTCTTCCCTGCTGGCTCAGAGGTTAAGGAAACTACCTGCAATGTAGGAGACTTGGGTTCAATCCCTGGGTTGGGATCGATCCCCTAGAGAAGGGAATGGCAACCCACTCCAGTATTCTTACCTGGGAAATCCCATGGACAGAGGAGCCTGGTGGGCTGCAGTCCATGGGGTCGCAAAGAGTCAGACACAACTGTGTGACTGACAGTTTCAGACTTGGCCTTTGTTCACTGTGTGTGCTCGTCCCTCCTTCCCCTGCCTCACCCCGCCTTCAACTAGAGCAGAACTCCTGGAGGGTAGGGCCTCTGTTTTGTCATAGCTGTATCCTCAGCATTAGCATTAATGGCAGTGTCCAGACACATTAGCTGCAGGAATGAACGGCAGGCCTCTGGGCCCTGTGTCTGGGCCTCTGGCTACAGGAAGAGAGGGTGGTGCTGGCTGTGGACAGAGCGGTGACGAAAACACCATCCTTGCATTTGGATCTGGTATGTCCAGCATCAAATAATCCCCTGCTCAGGGATCCACGAGGGCTAAGAAGCAGTTGAGAAACCTGAGGGCTAGGCAGGTGGCCAGAAGACGGCCTGACTTTCCAGCACGTCCTCACAGTGCCAGACAGGGGCCCGGAGGCAGGCAGGCTTTCCAGCAGGTCCCAGCTAGCTTCCAGCATCCACACTCAATTAGCATCAGGGAATTCTACCTCAGCCCAGCCTCTTGCTTTCCATGAACACTGAGCTCTTGCTTTGCACTCAGCCCTGAGCGGGGCAGCGCTGGGGACTCAGTGCTGACAAAGACGGCCTTCCTGGGGCGCCTAGTCCAGTGGGGAAGGCAAACTGGTACCCGCCAGTGGTAATGCCAGGTGAGCTGGGCTGGGTCAGGGGAGCTGGGCAGGCTGTGGGGGCCCAGAGGTGACACTTGACCGTCTGAGGGGGTCAGCTAGGGCTTCCGGGGGAGAGGAGGTCTAACATCTGTAGTGAGTTATCAGCCAGGTAGAGGGGAGATGCTGGGAAAGACTGAAGGCAGGAGGAGAAGGGGATGACAAAAGACAAGATGGCTGGATGGCATCACTGACACGATGGACATGAGTTTGAGCAAATTCTGGGAGAAGGTAAAGGACAGGGAGGCATGGTGTGCTGCAGTTCATGGGGTTGCAGAGTCAGACATTACTGGGTGACTGAACAACAAGAGGGGAGAAACGTGAAAGGGTATTCTGAGGAAAGAGATAGAAGCCACGTTCCTGGAAATAAAAAATGTCCAGAGTGGCTGATCCTCCTCTAGTCTAGTGATTCTCAAACAGGAGTGATTTTGACCCACAGAGAACATTTGGCAATGTCCGGAGACATTTTCGGTTATCACAAGGCGGGAGAGTGTGCTAGACATCAGTGCTACTGATGTCTAGTAAGCAGAGGCCAATGATGCACCGCCCCCCCCCAGCATCATGCACCTCACAGGACAGCCCCCCATTCCCTAAACAAAGAACCCAGGTCTCCCTCATTGCAGGCAGGTTCTTTACCAGCTGAGCCACAAGGGAAGCCCAAACAAAGAACTATCCAACCCCAAATAGCAATAGTACCAACGTTAAGAAAGCCTAGTGTAATCTCAAGAGGAATCCGATTGTGCAAGGCACGCGTTTTTGGGCTGAAGAATTTGTACTTTATCCTGGAGGCAGATAGGCTTGAGAGGTTTTAAGCAAAGATAGGGCAAGAAAAGATCCAGGTGTGTGTGGACACTCAGAGCTATCAGGGCAGCCTGAGCCCTAGGCTCTCCGACCCTACCAGTCCCCACCCCCCTCCAAGCTCCCACAGTAAACAACAGAAATTCAGAGAAAGAAAGACATTCCTTGCATGACCAGGAAGCCCGTGAAGACTGGATGAGCACCAAGGGAATAACACATTTCTTGGGCTGCTTTCAGGCCAGGCCCAGGAACCAGGTGTGCTAGGCTCTTTCATACCACTCTCATCCCACGTGACGCTGCTTTTCCTTCCTCTGAGCGTTCACAGGCTTCTGTCTCCACCCTAGTCATCTGGGACTGGGAGTCTGTTCATACCTGTGTCTTCTATTGCACCGAAGGGAGGGACAAGGCCAGAGCCAGCTTTGTGGCCCATCATAGGGCTAGACTTCCTATTCAGCCCCTCCACTTAGCACTAGAGATGCAAAGTCCCAAAGAGGGAAGACGTGCCCAAAGTCACATACAGTTGGCTTCCTCCTCATCCCCTGGGCTGCCTCCCCTGTGGCAATGACACCCCGGAGGACGGTCCTGTCATTCCACTGATTCTAGGTGCCTGGAAGGAGGCTGCCCGAACTGGCTCGTGTGCCCTGCAGCCTCAGTTTGGTTGGGGAGGTGATGCTCAGAAGTCATCAACCCCTGGACCAACGTCCCCATGAGACTGCTGCTGCTGCTGCTAAGTCACTTCAGTCGTGTCCGACTCTGTGCAGCCCCATAGACGACAGCCCACCAGGCTCCTCCGTCCCTGGGATTCTCCAGGCAAGAACACTGGAGTGGGTTGCCATTTCCTTCTCCAATGCATGAAAGTGAAAAGTGAAAGTGAAGTTGCTCGGTCATGTCCGACTCTTAGCGACCCCGTGGACTGCAGCCTACCAGGCTCCTCCGTCCATGGGATTTTCCAGGCAAGAGTACTGGAGTGGGTTGCCATTTCCTTCTCCACCCCAAAAGACTAGTTTATGCTAAAAGCATACACAGCCCTGAGCACCATGGGTGGGGGATGTCTGGTAACTTGCACAAGGGATGGATCCCACTCCTAAGCTGGCTGGCTTTCTGTAAGTGCCTCCCCGTGGTCTCACTGTTTCTTGGCTTCCTCTCTATAACACAGCACTACTGGCCTTCACCACCTGTGCCCTGCCCCATGATAATTACCTGACACCTCCAGAACTAGAAAAATCTCGCTTAATTATTGTCCACACCTCTGGCACTGCAAGCAAGACCCTGGATGCCAGACTGCTTGAAGAATGGTCTTAGAACTTGGAATCTCTGAGTCAAGACCCAGGATGCCTGGGTACAAATCTGGTCCCCTCTGTGCCAGTCTCCTCATTCAACAAAGAGCCGAGTCACGGGCATGAGTGTGCAGGGGGCTTCGGAGCATGCAGGGCCCTGCTCCCTGCCCTGCCAGCCTCCTAGGCCCAGAGCCCTGCCTGGGTTTGGTATGCAAATTCCCTCTGAACAAGATGACCCACTGCCTTGGTATTCTGTGGGAGGCCCCAGGTAGGGAAGAATCCCTCAGGCCCACCTCTGCCTTTGAACTGCCTTCACTCTCCCAGTTAGACAACTTTCCATATTATGTTGTTGTTTAGTAACTAAGTTGTGCTTGACTGTTAGTGACTGCAGCACGCCAGGCTTCCCTGTCCCTCACCACCTCCCAGAGTTTGCTCAAATTCACGTCCACTGAGTTGGTGATGCTATCCAAACATCTCATCTTCTGCTGCCAACCCACCAGCCTCCACTTCTCCATATTATGCACATTGAGTTTTTTTAAAAAAATAATGTACATTGAGAATAAAGCTGTTGAATTGTTTGTTAAATTTCCGAGGTGCCATTCATTAAAAATAAGTCATCCTCTCTAAAGTTTAAAGTAAAGAGATTTTTCCTTGAGCAGAAGTTGATAACAGACAACTCTTCAGAAGCCAGTAACCTATTCTAAATTTTAACTTTTAGTTATCTACTATTAATAAAGCACCTAAGACATAATTCTCATTGGACCT
Organism: Odocoileus virginianus; assembly: GCF_023699985.2. Classification (NCBI taxonomy): domain Eukaryota; kingdom Metazoa; phylum Chordata; class Mammalia; order Artiodactyla; family Cervidae; genus Odocoileus; species Odocoileus virginianus. Next base: position 12,434,019 of record NC_069684.1, on the reverse strand, counting down.
CACATGGTTCCACAAAATGTCAGGAAGGACAATATCATTTTTCTCATTTGAAAAACCAAGGATTGGAAGCACATGAAATTTTGCAGGTTCAAACAACTCATAATGATGGAGTCATGACTACAGTCTAGATTCCTAACCTTTAAGTGCTTGTAAAATAAAATAATAAAGATCTTGAATTCTGCCATCAGAGGAAGTGAGGTAGAAAACTGGCTGTTGTTTTAATTGCTGGCAGACTCTGGACAAGTTATTTAACCTCTTCTCCAGTAATTTGCTTTTATCTCTGAAATAGGGACAATAGGGTCCACTTCATACCATGGACATAAGAATTAAATGAATGCTTACATAATTCTTGGCTTGTAACTAGTACTCAATAAATGCTTGTTAATGTAATAAGCCCTGTCCTACCCTATGGAGGCAGCTTCAGTAAAGTGGTCAAAGCTTGGCTTTGGAATGAGCCAGATGATTTGTGTTTTATCACATGACCTTTATGTGAGTTCCTTCCCTGTAGACTCTTCTAGTCAGTTTTTTTTTTACAGTTTTTTTTACATATGTAAAACTGTATCACATATAAAAAAACTGGCCAGAAGAGTCTACAGGGATACTGTAAGGGATACTCTGAAAATTAAAGTCTTGGTCTGTAGAAGAGAAGGCTTAAAAATTTAGTTTATTCCACCTTGAACCTCTGCCAAAAGTTTACTTACCAAGTATTTATTTCTTTACTCTGCATTTTGCCCCGTGTTTATACTTGTTATTGTTGTTCCATCGCTCAGTTGCATCTGACTCTTTGCAAGCCCATGGAATGCAGCACACCAGGCTTCCCTGTCCCTCACTATCTCCTGGAGTTTGCTCAAACTCAGGTCGATTGAGTTGGTGATGTCATCCAACCATTTCAACTTCTTCCACCCCACTTCTCCTGCATCAGGGTCTTTTCCAATGAGTCGGCTCTGCATCAAATGGCTGAAGTTTTGGAGCTTCAGCTTCAGCATTGGTCCTTCCAATGAATATTCAAGGTTGATTTCCTTTAGGATTGACTGGTTTGATCTCCTTGTAGTCCAAGGGACTCTCAAGAGCCTTCTCTAGCACCACAATTTGAAAATGTTATTGTTTTTATAAGCCATATTATTCAACAAAGTATTACCAGAACCTAGTACAGTGCCTGCATCTTATTAAGTCAAGTCAAGTGAAGTCGCTCAGTCGTGTCTGACTCTTTGCGACCCCATGGACTATAGCCTATCAGGCTCCTCCCTCCATGGGATTCTCCAGGCAAGAATACTGGAGTGGGTTGCCATTTCCAATAAATTCATGTTGAGCCATGTAGCTCATGCTGTAGGGAAGAGAATTCTCTGCATCTCGTGATGACCAGAGAAGACTTCAAGGAGGAGATGGTAGGATTTAAGTGCATGTTGAGTAATGTTTGGAAAAGATAGTCACCCCTGTGTGAATGGAGAATGATATGCAGGAGACCTGCTCATGATGACAAGCAGCCCATAGAACCTAACCTTCAAATATGGGCAAAAACGATGATTCTTGTAGAAGATCTAGAGGCAGTATTCTTCAAACCTGACCCAAGAGATATTGAGCAGTCCAAGACAGAAGTGATACATGGGACTTCCCTGGTGGTATGGTGGATAAGAATCCACCTGCCAATGCAGGTGGACACAGGTTTGATCCTTGATTCTTGAAGATTCCACATGCTGCAGAGCAACTAAGCCCTCATACACAACTTCTGAAAACCTAGAGCTAACGCTCTGCAACAAGAGATGCCACCACAATGAGAAGCTCGACACGCTGCAACAAGTAGCTCCTGCTCTCTGCAAATAGAGAAAGTCCGTGCACAGCAACAAAGACCCAGAGTGACCAAAATAATAGTAATAACAATAAAATAAATTTTAAAAATAAAAGAAATGGTTTCCTTGGTGTGTATGCCCAGAAGTGGGATTGCTGGGTCATATGGCAGTTCTATTTCCAGCTTTTTAAGAAATCTCCACACTGTTTTCCATAGTGGCTGTACTAATTTGCATTCCCACCAACAGTGTAAGAGGGTTCCCTTTTCTCCACACCCTCTCCAGCATTTATTGCTTGTAGACTTTTGGATAGCAGCCATCCTGACTGGCGTATAATGGTACCTCATTGTGGTTTTGATTTGCATTTCTCTGATAATGAGTGATGTTGAGCATCTTTTCATGTGTTTGTTAGCCATCTGTATGTCTTCCTTGGAGAAATGTCTGTTGAGTTCTTTGGCCCATTTTTTGATTGGGTCATTTATTTTTCTGGAGTTGAGCTGGAGGAGTTGCTTGTATATTTTTGAGATTAATCCTTTGTCTGTTGCTTCGTTTGCTATTATTTTCTCCCAATCTGAGGGCTGTCTTTTCACCTTGCTTATAGTTTCCTTTGTTGTGCAAAAGCTTTTAAGTTTCATTAGGTCCCATTTGTTTATTTTTGCTTTTATTTCTAAAATTCTGGGATGTGGGTCATAGAGGATCCTGCTGTGATTTATGTTGGAGAGTGTTTTGCCTATGTTCTCCTCTAGGAGTTTTATAGTTTCTGGTCTTACATTTAGATCTTTAATCCATTTTGAGTTTATTTTTGTGTATGGTGTTAGAAAGTGTTCTAGTTTCATTCTTTTACAGGTGGTTGACCAGTTTTCCCAGCACCACTTGTTAAAGAGGTTGTCTTTTTTCCATTGTATATCCTTGCCTCCTTTGTCGAAGATAAGGTGACCATAGGTTCATGGATTTGTCTCTGGGCTTTCTATTCTGTTCCATTGATCTATATTTCTGTCTTTGTGCCAGTACCATACTGTCTTGATGACTGTGGCTTTGTAGTATAGTCTGAAGTCAGGCAGATAACCAGATCTGAAAGAGACACGTGCACCCCAATGTTCATCGCAGCACTGTTTATAATAGCCAGGACATGGAAGCAACCTAGATGCCCATCAGCAGATGAATGGATGAGGAAGCTGTGGTACATATACACCATGGAATATTACTCAGCCATTAAAAATAATTCATTTGAATCAGTTCTAATGAGATGGATGAAACTGGAGCCCATTATACAGAGCGAAGTAAGCCAGAAAGATAAAGACCATTACAGTATACTAACACATATATATGGAATTTAGAAAGATGGTAACGATAACCCTATATGCAAAACAGAAAAAGAGACTCAGATATATAGAACAGACTTGTGGACTCTGGGAGAAGGCGAGGGTGGGATGTTTCAAGAGAACAGCATTGAAACATGTATATTATCTAGGGTGAAACAGATCACCAGCCCAGGTTGGGTGCATGGGACAAGTGCTCAGGCCTGGTGCACTGGGAAGACCCAGAGGGATCGGGTGGAGAGGGAGGTAGGAGGGGGGACCGGGATGGGGAATACATGTAAATCCATGGCTAATTCATTTCAATGTATGACAAAAACCACTGCAATGATGTAAAGTAATTCGCCTCCAACTAATAAAAATAAATGGAAAAAAAATAAATAAAAGAAATGATATATATCCTGGAAGGAACACAGGGAAAAGCGAGTTTCTAGTGGTGGTTTTAGAAACAGGAAAAAGCAAACAAGTTATCTTTTTCATGTTTTGAAGGTGGTGGAAGAATGGTTTATTAGACTGCTTTCATAATTCTGATTTCTAATATAATAAAATTTGATCAAAGCTATTTTTTCTTCCATATGTTTTCCTTACTTTGATTTTAACTTTTCTGTTTGCATTAGAATCATTCCATTGATGTCAATATTATTCCATATATGTGTAGAAAGAAGCCTTGGAAACATTGCTATCTTGTAACTATAGGCTGTCAGGAGATAGCCTTTTTAACAACAGGAAAAAGTACAAAGGTGTTGGTATTCTCCTAGATGGTTATGTTGTCACTGGGGATGTCAACAGGTGGGGATCTTAGTTGGGGTGATAGACAAACAGCTTCAGATATTTCACTGAGCTTTCCACTCTGCCGGCCTCCTTGTCTACAGGCACAGTCCCTTATTGCTAAGTGAAGGCTGTGTTTGGCCGGAGGAAAGTGCTAAAGACATGGACACTGTGGATGCTGCCAGAGGTTTCTCAAGGGTGTGGGTCCAGGTGTCTTGATTTTGAAATATCCTTCTGAGGCTCCCTCCTACAGAGAGAGAGGACAATGATTGCTTTCTCTGTTTGTTCTCATGCTTGAACTAGAAAGGGATGAGGTTGATCTGAGAGTTTCAGGTGCCATTTTGATGACTTGCTTAAAAAGACTCTCTCTATTCATACACTCTCTTCTTTATTTCTTTTGTAAAAGCAACTCATGTCCAATGATCATCCTCTAGACCTTGTCACCATGAAGAACTTGAAATCTTCAACTCAGTCATCCTACCCTCTGGGGACGATGTCTTTGTCATTTACACTTCCATTTTCCATTCTGGGGTCTTCAGAGAACTTGGAATTCCAGGATACTTTTCCTTTGTCTTCACCTATCAGTTTTTCTCCCAATAACTCAACCTTCCCCTCTATCTGATCACATGATTCACATTCTAACGTTCTCTTTGACTGATAATCTACATCCCAATCTACCCTAACCCCTGCCTGTGAAATTCCAAGCATGGATGAATATCACGTTTCCAGCACTGTACCAGCAAAGTAAACTTCTCCTCAACACCTCCCCAACTTCCCCCTTGTTCTTAGAACATTTTAACGCCTAATTCTGAAGGAAATACATGCCATCAACTAAGAGACCTCTTAACATCATGTTTAAGTCTAACGATCTGCATCCTACCACATTTTCATTCCATCCTTCCTATCAATCTTGCTTCAAGCTCTCCTGTTTTAAGATCAACAAAAGCTTCTACTGTTATCTTTCTCTCCTATTAAGTACATCTCTTTGAATGAGTGATCTACTCTCACCCCTTCCAACAACCCCTTAGTCTTCATACTTTTCTATATGGCTTCTGCCTTTACAAGTCTATTATAATAAATTTGTTATAAGAATTAGTGATTTCTTATAGTTAAATTCAATGGATAATTACTATTCCATATAGTTTTTAACATTCCATATAGCATTTAACATTGCTCCTTTGTTCCTTCCTCTTGGAATCTTTCTTTCCTTGATACTGTGATACTGCATTCTCCTGTTTTCTTTTTTCTTCTATTATTTTCCTTGCTGATTCTTCTTAAGCAGTCGCTTTTGCCAGCTTGCCATCTGTTGCCCATTTCTTTCACGTTGGTGTCTCTAGTGGCTTTATCCTTAGCTTTCTTAACTACAGATACTCTTGCCAGTCAATCTCATTAAGTTCCATGGTTTGATTTTCCATCTGTATACTGATGACTCCCAAATCCACAGGTCTATTCCAGCAGCTCTTCTGAGTAACAGATTAATGCACACAGCTCCCCTTGTATTTCCACAGGGACATATTTGCCTTAGTCTGCTCAGGCTATCATAGCAAAGTACCATTGAATAGCTGCTTTTAAACAATAGACATTTATTTTCTTACAGTAGTGGAGGCTAGAAGTCTGAGATCAGGGTGTCTACATGACTGGGTTCTAGTGGGCTCATCTGCTGACATCTTTTTACTATATTCTGGATGATCTATGATGGTGATCTGGGGAATCTTTTTCTTCCTTTTCTTATAAAGCCACAGTCCTTTAGATTAGGGTCCTACCCTTATATTCTCATTTAATCTTAAACATCTCGACAAAGGAAAGGCCCTATCTCTGGATACAGCCACACTGGAGGTTGAGCTTTAACATGTGAATTTGGGTGTGTGGGGGAGGGGGATAATTCAGTCCAAAACAATGTCCAAGACTGAACTCATCAGTTTGATACTAAAATCTGATCCATTTCCTATGTTCTCAATTTTAGTGAACTGCACCAGAGATGGTATAACATAGAAATAAAGAAGTGGTTGCTAGTGTCAGTCTTCTTGGGCTCAAATCCAGGTTCTTATCTTTTACTAACAAAATTGCCCTTGGGTCTCATGTTTTTTCATCCATGAATGGGATTATTTTATAGTATCTGTCTTATAGGAGTATGATGAGCATTAAGTGAGCTATAATTGCTCACTTATAGCATTAAGTGAGTTGGTATAATCCTTGAAACAGTGCCAGGCACCTGGATATAATTAGCAAAACAGCACTCAGGGCTCCCCAGGTTGCTCAGTGGTGAAGAATCAGCCAGCCAATGCAGGAGATATAGGTTCAATCCCTGGTTTGGGAGGATTCCAAATGTTGCCGAGCATCTAAGCTCGTGTGCCACAAGTATTGATCCTGTTCTCTCGGGCCTGAGAGCTGCAACTACTGAACCCATGTGCCACACAACTACTGAAGGCTGCATGACCTAGAACACTTGCCCTGCAGCTAGAGAAGCCAGGGCACCCCAACTAGACAGTAGCCATGCTGTCTGCAACTAGAGAAGAAGCCCATGCAGCAGTGAAGACCCAGCACAACCAAAAATGAATAAATAAAAGTAAAAAGTGCCTGGTAAACATCCACTATTATTATCATCTACCTAATGGATTAAACCAAATGCCTGCATGTCACCCTTGATCTCCTTTCTCTCTGTTGTTCAGTGGCTAAGTTGTGTCTAACTCTTGGCAACCCCATGGACGGCAGCACACCAGGCTTCCTTGTCCTTCACTGTCTCCTGGCCTTTGCTCAAACTCATGTCCATTGAGTCGATGATGCCATCCAACTTTCTCATTCTCTGTCGCCCCCTTACCCTCCTGCCTTCAATCTTTCCCTTCTCTAGTATTTATTTTCTCTCTAGCGTTTCCTTAATTTCTGAGTTCTATAGTTTCCATCTCCTTAACATCCTGGAACTGATTCACAGTCTTCATCCCCTTACCTTTTTCCCTGTCCAGGAACCACTACCCTTTCCTGAGTTGCTGTGATAGCATATTGACTAGTCTTCCTTGGTTGACCTTCCAATCTAGCCTCTCACAGCATACAGAATGTTTTTTCAAAAATACAAATCTCTTCATGCTAGTTCTTTGCCTACACCTATTAAATGATTCCCCCCAAATCTTTCTAATGATTTACAGACCTTTCACGATATTTCTATGCTTTACCATTGTTATCCTCATTTCTCTCCACTCATTAATTTTTACTCCACATGGCAGCTACACCTTAAACTATTTATTTTAAGGCAAAACTTCCCAAGAAATTTTATAATATGCAGAAAATGATATTGTAGGTATGGCACATTGTGGTGAACCGACACATTCACTTGTGTCTTAGGACAACTGGTCTGGGATCTTATCTAGAACCCTCAAGGGTAAGGGAGTCAGGATTTAAACATATCTGTAACTCTTTCGCAACGTAGCAACTTAACTAGGGTACATTAGCTTGAAAGCTGGGTCTAATTACAGATTGCCACACCAGGGCCATGAATTCCACTGTCCCTTCCTAGAGTCTCGGGTGTCTGTGTGTGTGTGTGCACGTGCGCGCTTAGCTGCCCAGTCATATTTGACTCTTCGTGACCCCATGGACTGTAGCCCTCCAGGCTCCCCTGGCCATGGAATTTTCCAGGCAAGAATACTGGAGTGGGTTGCCATTTCCTCCTCCAGGGGATCTTCCTGACCCAGGGAATGAACCCATGTCTCCTGGATTGGCAGGTGGATTCTTTACCACTGAGCCATCAGGGAAGCCCCTCCTTGAGCCTAGAGCCACCACCCAAACTCCTCTTGAGTGCAGAATCTTCGCATCCCTCTTTAGAGGGCCCTTCCTCCTGGAGCCCTCACTTGCCCTTCGTGTTTGTTTTTTGGTTTGTTTTTCTTTCTGCTGCAAATACCAGCTATGCATTCTCTTCCACACTGTTGTTGTTCAGTCATGAAGCCGTGCTCATCTCTTTTGTAGCGCCATGGACCTGTAGGACCAGGCTCCTCTGTGCATGGAATTTCCCAGGCAAGAATACTGAATTGAGTTGCCGTTTCTTCCTCCAAGGGATCTTCCCAACCGAAGAATCAAACCTGCATCTCTTATGTCCCCTGCATTGGCAAGAGGATTCTTTATCACTGAGCCACCAGGAAAACCCATCCCCTCTCACACCTTGTACAAAAACATGTTTCTGAGGAACTTCCACCATATAATAATAATTCAATAACAGATAAATGCTTAGGATCCAGTGGGAACACAGAAAATATGCAGAGTTTGTAAGAATCTGATAGTAGCATAAAATTAATTCTCAACAGTGCCTAAAAAGTCTGACCAATGCTGTTACTTCTTATACTTAATTAGGTAGATTCTTCACTGACATGATAAAACAAACACTTTTTACATAATAAACCTACTCCCATTTTAGCCAATGCAATTGCCTACCTTAGGTACCAGCATAAACACGCAAGATAATTGATTTCCTAAAATAAGGCAGCTGTAGCTCTGCCTAAGCCTGGTTTTTGGCAGCAGCACCAAAGTGAATCTAATTAAAAGGTAGATATTTACACTGTAGGTTCATTTTGGGGAAAAATCTACATGCTCCCAAGCATCAGAATCTCTATATACAAATGTAAATTCCACGATTATGTTCCAGAAATAAAGGTGTCTTAAATGCAGGATTCTTTTACCGTTTTAGATTCTTGGCTTAAGCCTATTTCAAACTCTGTGAATAATGGAGAATTCGCTTGACATTTTAACATCTCTGTTCTTGGAAATAACAATGTTCCATTAGTCCCAAAGTGCTTTCTAGAGATAACTCAGTTTCTCTAAATTTCATGTCTTGTTACATCTTTGGGACTAATAATATAAAGACACAAACATAAATTAATCCCTGTTCTTCCTTTAAGCTAATTTACCTGATTTTTGAATTATAACCTATTTTTAAATAAAACTTTAACTTAAGAGGAACATTTGTGATAGGAGAAAAGTGGTTATAGGAACTTAAGATTATAAAGATAAACTCTTCAAAATGAGATAATTTGGGCTTTCCACTAATAGATATCAAAATAATTTCTTTAATGGACACAAATCACACAAGTAACAGCACAGGAAAATTTAAGAAAACTTATTAGGTAGGAAATTAAAGCCAACTAACTAGTTAACAAAACAGATTTGAAACCTTCTTTATTTCCCCTATTGGCTGCACCAGACAGTTCTCCAGGGAACTGAACCTGGGACTTGAACCTGGGCCATGACAGTGAAAGTTGAATCCTAACCATTAGGCCACCAGGGAATTCCCCAAACCTATTATTGCTCTAAGAGTCTGATTTGGGAGTTTCCTGGTGGTCCAATGGTTGGGACTTGGAGCTTTCATTTCCATGGACCCTGTTTCAATCCCTGATCTGGGAACTAATAGCATGCAGGCTGTGTGGCACAGCAAACAAAAAATAAATGTCCTTCCCTAGTAGCACAGTCAGTAAAGAATCTGCTTGCAATGTAGGAGACCTGGGTTAGATCCCTGGGTTGGGAAGGTCCCCTGGGGAAGGAAATGGCAACCTACTCCAGTATTCCTGCCTGGAAAATCCCATGGATGGAGGAACCTGGCTGGCTACAGTCCATGGGGTCACAAAGAGTTGGACACAACTGATCGACTAACGCTGACCCTTGAAAAAGGAGAATATCGACCAGATGACACTCTGAGTCTCTCCCAGTGTTTTTCTCTTGGTGTCCATCTCCCTTTGGAAAACTTTTCTCTGCACCTATCCTTCTTGACACCATATTTGCCTCTTTTCTGACTTTCCCCTTAGCTGCTAACATATACAAGTGACCCAATCATCAAATAATGACAAACAAACATTCCTGGTCCCTATTTTCTCTTCTGGTCACCAGCCTATTTCCTTTTTCTCCTGAGCCATGCTTACTAAAATGGCAGCATTTCTCAGTCTTCTATATCTCCTCAACTTTTCTTTAATTTTCTACACACTACAGTCTGCCTTTCACCTATTTTTTCTGCTGAAACTGTGGTCAGTAATTTAAATGGACATCTTTTATTTCTATTAGCTAGGAAATTTATCTGAATCCTCTTCTGCCCTCCACAGCACTTGATACTACGAATAACATCCTTACTTCTTGATTTGGCCCTTAAAATGGTAAAAGGCAATGCCTCTGGATTCAGGCCCATCAGAAATGGTAGGACAAACAGTTGCTGATAAAATACCACACTCAACTGGACGGAGGACTGCAGTGCCATCTGTCCTAGTGTGGCCTTTGCAGCATCCAAGCCACCCCTCTCATTCTCCGATTGATTTCGTGTCCCTAAAGGAGAGAACATGGAAAAGAGAAAAGAGAACCTGGTAGAGGGAAGGGAATCAAGAAACCGTATGTGTGTGATTTGTGAGATTATTTTCTGTTCTATTTATTTATGGGCTTCCCTGGTGGCTCAGATGGTAAAGAATCCACCTGCAATGCAGGAGACATGGTTTCAATCCCTGGGTTGGGAAGACACTCTGGAGAAGGGAATAGCTACCCACTCCGGTATTCTTGCCTGGAGAATTCCATGGACCTCAGAGCCTGGTGGGCTCTGGTCCATGGGCTCACAAAGAGTGGGACGTGACTGAGCGATAAACACTTTCACTTTTCACTTTGTATTCCATTTGTTAGTCTAGAGTGAGCCAGGGTACACCCAGGTGTCAGTATAATGCCCCAGGGCCACAAAGATACTTCTATGGCCCCCACAACAAAATCATGGAAACTATATAAAGTTATACTACCTATGACCAAAGACATTGGATTTATCTTCTTTAGAAAATTTATTGCCACTGCTAAAGACCTCCTTCTGTCCAAGAATCTCATATGATTTATTCAAGCCTGCATCATTTTTGACTTCTCACTTAAATGTTTCTTGTAAATTGAAGGGTTTGACTTTACATTTGAAACTGATGATGATTGCAACCTATTTCTCCCTCTTGAGCCTCCCTCCCCTACCCTCATCCTGCCACTATTCTTTCTAACTTTTCCTTAACGTGTTAATTGCTCACTCATATCTGACTCTTTGCAACCCCATGAACCATAGCCCGGCAGGCTCCTCTGTCCATGGGATTCTCCAGGCAAGAATACTGGTATGGGCAGTCATTCCCTTCTCCAAGGGATCTTCCTGACCTGAGGTTGAACCCTGGTCTCCTGCATTGCAGGTGGATTTTTTATCATCTGAGCCATCTGAGGGGAGCCCAACTTTCCCTTAATCATCTTTTATTTTTAGACTCATTAAATATTTTTTTTTCAAAGTGTTTTTCTCAAAGTTCCCATTATTTTAACAATCTCCTTTTCTTTCTTTGTATCGTCAATCCAGGCAAACTCATTGTTTTTATTCTGATTTTATGGCTCCATCCCAGATCTGTCTTCCTAACTTCAGGCCAAGATAGCCCGCTGAATATTAAACATATCTACTGTATGTCCAATGGAGCCCTCAAGTAAGCATAGACAAAAGAGACTTCCTGTATTTTTGTTTCTGATAACACAGCAGACTGAGTTAGTAGGAAACCCTCCTAGTTAAAAAAAAATGTGATATAGAATATAAAAAAATATATCAACATACTCTATATATGACTGCTCAAAGCAAATAAAAAGAAAATCCAAGAAATGAAAAGAGCATTCACCGTCAGTAATAACAAGCTCATGCCTTTTCCACTATGTCCTTAGAAGATCTTGAATCTGAATATTTGCTTAATGATAACTAGCTGTGATTTTAATGTCTATGCAGAAAGCAGGGAATTCCCTAGCGGTCCAGTGGTTAGAACTCTGTGCTTCCAGTGCAGGGGGCCTGGAATTGATTCCTGGTCTGGTAACTAAGATCCTGCATGCCCGATGGTATAGCCAAAAGAAAAAAGAAAGGAAGAAAGAAAGCAAACAGATAAAGCCTTGAACCTGCATGAGGCAAGCAAGCAGTTGCAAATGAGATGTCTGCCTATAAGCAGGACACTGGAAAGAGTACCGCCTTGATGAGAAACGGAACAGAGCAGGAAAAACACAGACACACATGGGAATTGTAAACTTGCCATGTGGAACACAGATGGTGCAGGAGTACCTCAGCTGAGAAGTAGTAAAAACTGGTTCCAGAACAGTAAAATAAGGAAATTATTGCAACATTTCAAAAACTAGGGGTACCTTGGATTCCTTAGAAAACAATTCCTACTGAAGACAGTTTCACTATAAAACTAACAAACCACAAACTGGTGACTCAGGGATTCAAGATTCGTCTATCCGGAAACACTACCACCATAAGAGTCTTTTCTTTTAACTGGATGGACAAAAGTGGGAGTGGAGAAAGTATTTGTTGTGGTCGTTTAGTTGCTAAGTCATGTCCAACTCTTTTGCAACCCCATGGACTATAGCCTGCCAGGTTCCTCTTCCCGTGAGAATTTCCCAGCCAAGAATAATGGCAGGAGTTGCCATTTCCTTCTCCAGGGGATCTTCCTAACCCAGAGGTCAAACTTGCAACTCCTGTATTAGCATGCGGATTTTTTTACCTCTGAACCACCATCTGCTCTTAATTACCTTGGACTAGACTGACATATAACTTTTACTTATATTCCATGGTAAGAATCCATCATATGACACCACCTCGATACTTGTACCAATGTTTAGCAGTGTGCCCAGAAGAACGTAATGGTTTTGTAAACGTATGGCAATTATCTTTGCCACATTGTCCTATCAAATAGATCAGTAAGAGTTATTGATTCTGCCTTGGATATCAGTAACTGATCCATCTTCTTTTTCTTCTCAATGTCTTCAAGCTTGTTTAGGCTGTCATCCTCTTTCACTTGGAATACTGCAATAACCTCCTGACTTGTCCTATGACCTGTTTCTCCCTACCATTGTTAAAATACTGTGGCTGTAAATAATACTAGCTGTAGATAACTTTGGAAAAATTGGGAACTTATTATACAGGGCTCTTTATTATCTTATGGACCCTGAAACAATAATAAAGCTAGGTCCAGGAAAGTTCTGGGAAAAGAAATTGAAAGGGTGTCAGGATTGCAACCAATAGTCAGGTATTCCCTGTCGGTCTTTGTTTTATTTGGCCTCTCTTTAAGAGAAAATTTTTTCTCCCAATTCACAGTGGGGTTTCCTATCTTTTTGGGGGGCAGCACCGCGAGCCACGTAGGATCACTGTTTCCTGATCAGGGGCCAAAGCCGTACCCTCTGAGTTGGAAGCACACACCCGTAACCACTGGACTAGCAGGGAAGTTTATCTTAGCATTGCAAAAAAATATTCAGTGTCTTTTCCATCCTCCCTTATAGCTCAGCTGGTAAAGAATCCACCTGCAATGCGGGAGACCTGAGTTCCATCCCTGGGTTGGGAAGATCCCCTGGAGAAGGGAAAGGCTCCCCACTCCAGTATTCTGGCCTGGAGAATTCTGTGCAGTGTATAGTCCACGGGGTCACAAAGAGTCAGACACGACTGAGCAACTTTCACTTTCACTTTCCCTTCAATATGCTACCATTCATAGACAGCTTTGGGGTGAAAGTATTTTTGTACGTCTGTCTTCTGTCTACAAGGACTAGGACCAATCGAAGTCATCTACTTCTTTTTATCACCCATGGATCTGACCTTGATGTTTTATACAATCCAGGCAGAGTGATTGTTCAATAAATATTCAACAAACCAGTGAATGACCCACAACTTTATTCTATTTTATTCCATTCAGCATATTGTTAGCCACCTGTAATCAAAGAATTCACGTTCTGTCTGATTTAGTCAAATTTTTCATCCCTCAAGAAAAATTTGTCATGATGACTAAGCCTCTAAAGAAGGACAATTGCTCCTTTATTTTCTTGATTTTATGCTTCAGGACTTGTCTTATCTGGCTGTGGCATCATAAATCGTCTCCATCTCGTCCTGTGTTCAACTTCACAGACAGGTTCTGTATATTTGTCTTCCTTGTAGATCTCTGTTAACTTGGAGCTTACTAAATACTTTTGCTCCATACCCACATATCAATTATTCTGATTTTCAAAATTTTATTGTAAAAAAAAGGTACAATATGAATAAAATTCAGCTTATAGATGATTGTATAGTGTCTTAGGAAATATTTTATTTGCATTAACAGCATGCATTTGTTCTCTGTTTGTTTTGGTTTTACAAAACAGCGCCATAAATAACTAAGGATGGAACTTCTTCCCCAAAGCGTTTTCCCATTAGTGTTATCGCAAAGCTCAAATCTGATTTTGTTACCAAATCCCACATGATTTTGTTATCAGATCCCACATACATGATTGTCTCATGCAGCATTCAGTGAAACAGTTCTCTTGGAAGCAAAAACAAACCTTGTCAAGAAAAAAATGGACTGCAGGCAAACCCCTGGCCATTGAAAACTGGCAACTGCCGCGGAGCTAAAGGACACTTTAAAGGACATCCTGGGAAAAAGAAAAGTATTGCAGCATTTAAGGGCGAGGATTTAAGCTGAAGTTTTCAATGCCCTTGGTGATAAAAGGGAACCCTGACCATCATTGTCTCATGAAAACCTTCGAATTAATGAGTTAATTCAGGAGTATTTGAAATTCAATATGAATATACGAGTCTGCCCCTCAGGAGATTCTGGTCAACCTGTGGTTCAGTTGGACAGTTTCTCATCTGTGAACTAAGAGAGTTTGAGGAATCAAAGGATAATACAATACTTCTTTTTTATCGAATTTTCGCTCATTTCTTGCATGAAACTAAGGATAACGTCCGAAATATGTTTCTAAAAGGGTCTTCAGCTGCCAAACACAAATCTTGGCAGACAGTTTAGTGGAAGAAAGCAAGTGGTCCCCCAACTAGGAACTGAACCCAAACCCTAACAGTGCAGGTGCAAAGTCCTGACCAGTGGACTGCCAGGGAATTCCCAGAATGAATACAAATCTTGACTGTTGTAATAAACTTTTAAGAAGCATAAAAAAATAAAAACAAAAGAAAAATGGATTGTAAGTAAATTGTATGCCAGTTTTTATAAAAAGAAAAAAAAAAGGAGCATGGTTTATAGGCAACATCAGTTGGTGGTAACAATTTTGAGGCTAAAACCAGACTACCCAAGATTAAGTCTAAACCTCCTAATTTTTTGGCTATGGTACTTTAGGCAGGTTAATTTATCTATAAAAATAGATATGATAATAGTACCTACTTCAGAGTATCACAGTTTGTTAAAAGGATTAAATGATGTAATGGATGAACAGTATTTGGTAAACTGTTTAAATTCACAGTAAACACTTATGCCCACTGGAAAGGCAGAATGGGTGTTGGTATAGAACCCAACTCTGGACCCATGACACCAGAGTTCAAATCCCAGCTCTATCTTTTACTGACTATGCCACCTTGGGCAACTTCCCTGAATTCTCTGTGCTTTAGTTTTCTCATCTATTAAAATTGGGACCACAATGGTATCTGTCTCACAGAATTGTTGTATAGAATAAATGAGTTAATGCCTGTAAAATGCTCATGAAAGCTGTTATAACTGAAAATTGCTTCTTCTTTGGGGAGATGCTCAAGGTATTTTCCAGGGTTGAGTACTCATTACAGTTAAGCCTGACCAGTTTTATTACTGTTTTCTTTGCAGTTGGCAAGTTGATATGTGTGTATTTAAATAAACTCCAGTGTTTTCAAATAAATTTATCATTTTTATTGTTGACATTTATTAAACTCCAATTAAAGTTACTGACCTTACTCTAAGCAAGAAGAAGCTACAGAAAGGAATCATCAATGACTAAACTAGCATTCCATATAGAGCTACTCACCTACTCAGTAGGAGTGGCTTTTGTTACTAGAATCCAACATTTTCCTATTCTTGAAACGAATATTTTGGTCTGGGGTATCAGACAGACGCAGGTTGCTGCATCCTAGATTCATTCAAACCACTCCAGATCTGGTGTTTCTGTCCCTTTATCACCTGCAGTGTGCTAAGAAGGTGGACAGATGTGTGTTGCCCTGGGGGATTAAATATAAATAGATAGATGATGGATTTTCAGCTCCGCTATTTTATTTAAGATTTTTGGATGTGCTGGTTCTTCACTGCTGCGTGCAGTCTTTCTCTAGTTGCGGTGAGTGGGGCCCACTCCCTTGTTGTGGTGTGCGAGTTTCTCATTGCAGTGGTTTCTCGTGGTGCAGAGCACCAGTTCCAGGTGAATAAGCCTTCAGTAGTTGCAGCTCACGGGGTCTAGAGCCAGGCTCAGTAGTTGTGGCACATGGACTTAATTGCCACGCAGGATGTGGAACCTTCCTGGACCAAGGATGGAATCCGTGTCTCCTGTATCACCGTGCAGATTCTTATCACTGTACCACCAGAGAAGTCCTCCAGCTCTGTTACTAAACAAAGCTATTTAAGCCAGAAAAATGCATGTCCCCCTTTCCCAAATAGTCCTCCAATTGAAAATATAAATGTAAAATTTTTATTTGAGTCTATGCTACATTTATCTGGAGTACTGAAATACTGTAGTACAGGTCCATTTACGAACAAGTGCTGCTTTGGGGGAAGTAATCCTTCCAGAGATTCATTATGTTTGCAGTTATGTAAATCATTTTTGAGATAAGGTCTTTCCTTCTATTGTTCTTCCTCTCTTTTCCCCTTTCTCTTTCCCTCTTTCCTTCCTTCAATCTCCACTCAAGTCACACTAACCTCTTTCCTCTTCCTGGAGCACATTAGACATGCCCACTTTGTCATCTATTTGGTTAACTCCCTCACAACTAAGACCCGGAACATCCAAAGAAATAAATAAAATAAATAAATGTTTTTCAAAATGTATTATTTTCTTTTCTATCTTTGCATAATCAAAATTAAGGCAGAGACTAGGCAATAAAATTTCCTTTAATGAAAAAGGCGTCCTTGCTAACAAATGCAGTTAGTCCCTGACTTGGAAAGATAGTGGGAAGTTGGTTGTTTCTTGCTGCTTATGTAAGACTTAAACATTCAAAAAACTGAGATTATGGCATCCGGTCTTATCACTTCATGGCAAATAGATGGGGAAAAACTTGAAGCAGTGACAGATTTTATATTCTTGGGCTCCAAAATCACTGTGGAATGTGACTCCAGTCATGAAATTAAAACACACTTGCTTCTTGGAAGGAAAGCTATGACAAACCTAGACAGCATATTAAAAAGCAGAGACATCATTTTGCTGACAAAGGTCCATATGGTTAAAGCTATGGTTTTTCCAATTGTCATGTATGGAAGTGAGGGTTGGACCATAAAGAAGGCTGAACACTGTAGAATTGATACTTTTGAACTGTGGTGCTGGATAAAAGCCTTTTGAGAGTCCCTTGGACTGCAAGAAGATCAAACCAGTCAATCCTAAAGGAAATCAGTCTTGAATATTCATTTGAAGGACTGAAGCTGAAGCTGAAGTTCCAGTACTGTGGCCACCTGATATGAAGAGCTGACTCACTGGGAAAGACCCCAATGCTGGGACTAACTGAAGGCAGGAGGAAGAGTTGGACATGACTTAGCAACTGAACAACAAGAACAAAAGGCTGATTGCAGCCAGACTCTGACCTGAAGGACTGGATATTTTCCTGTCTTGCTCTCTGTAGGCAAGCCATCTATCCTGAGGGATCTTAAAAACCACATAAAATGATGAAAACCAGTCAGGACTTTCAGCACAGACCAAGTACTATGAAATCTTGCACTCTGAAGCTTGAAAGGAATCTTAGAGTAATTTAGTAAAAGTCTCCATTTTACAGATAAGGAGACTGAGATCCAGAGAAGGTAATGAGTTGCCCTCAGCCACATGGAAAGTATGTGGGCTGACATGAGCCTTGAGGCCAGTTTTCTTCTCTGGAAGTTAGTCTTCTCCTCCTTTGCATTTTCATTTACTCATTTTCTGTAAGGATCTATTGGCTGGTTTCATAATTATGGAAGACAGCTCTGAGATCAGCAATCATCCTTGTATCTATTGGAAATTCAGATCTTTAGCCAGGCTGGCATAGTGGAAACTGTGGATTCTAGAGTGAAATTCTAGTGCTGCTGCTTGCTAGCTGTGTGAGTTAGGGTAAATAACTTTATCTCTTTAGGTTCAGTTTCATCATATATAAAATATAAGCATCAGAGTTACTGTTTCCACCAATCTGGAATATTCAGTATGATTTGGTTTCTTCCCTCGCTTTGTTTCCCCTCCACAAAGTTCCATGTCTTTTGTCACAGCTTCTTGAAACAAAACACGTTAATGTTATGAATATACTACTTTAAATGGTTGCCCTTGGGTATAAATCTAAGGGGAACTATACTTCTAAATAATCATTTAATAATTAATGCACATTTTCATTTTAGACAAGGCTGAAAGAAAACATCCCTGCTCTATTTTTCACTTGAGTTTGTAGTATAAGTGACCCTGAGTCTATTTATAAAAGGCAACTGGAATGGTTTAATTATTCAGATATAAATGCAAGAGACAGTCTGCTGCTGAGGCTGCTAAGTCGCTTCAGTCGTGTCCGACTCTGTGCGACCCCATAGACGGCAGCCCACCAGGCTCCTCTGTCCCTGGGATCTTCCAGGCAAGAGTACTGGAGTGGGGTGACATTGCCTTCTCCAAGACATAGTCTAGATTCTCCTAATTCCTTTAATAAGCTCCTATGTTTTAGGAATTTGTGTTGTTTTTCTCAGAAAAAATGCCAACATTAAGCAAGTTGAAACTTTAGGCATACCTTGTTTTATCACACTTCCCTTTATTGTATTTTTTTTTTTAATAAATCAAAGGTTTCCAGCAACCCAGAGTTCAGGATGTCTATCAGTACCATTTTCCCCACAGCGTTTATTCATTTTATATCTCTGTCATATTTTGGTAATTTTCAAACTATTTCAATTATTGCTATATTTGTTATGGTGATCTATGGTTAGTGATATTTGATGTTAATGTCATCAAAGGGACATTGGGTGCTCCACCCAACTGGCTATTCCCCCATCTCTCTCCCTCTCCTCAGGCCTCCCTATTCTCTGAGACACAATATTGAAATTAGGTCAATTAATAACCCTATGATAGTATCCAAGTGTTTAAGTGAAGGCAGGAGTCATATGTCTTCCACTTTAAATCAAAAGCCAGAAATACAATTTAGCTTAGTGAAGAAGCTGTGTCAAAAGCCTAGCTGGCTGAAAGCCAGGCCTCTTCGGCCAAACAGGTAGCCAAGTTTTAAATGCAAAGGAAAAGTTCTGTAAAGGAGATTGGATGTGCTACTCTACTGAACTCATGGATGATAAGAAAATGAAATCGTCTTATTGCTGATATGGAGAAAGTTTCAGTGGTCTGGATGGAAGATCAAACCAGTCACAACATTCCCTTAAGACAAAGCTTAATTCCAAGCAAGGCCCTAAATTTCAACTCTACAAAAACAGAGAGAGGTGAGAAAGCTGCAGAAGGAAAGTTTGCAGGTGGCAGAGACTGGTTTATGAGGTTTTAAGGAAGAAGCCAATTCCATGACATAAAAGTTCGAGGTGAAACAGCAAGTCCTATTGCAAAAGCTGCAACAAGTTATCCAGAAGATCTGACAAAGATCCTTAATGAAGAGGTACACTGAGCAGATTTTTCAATGTAGATAGAACAGCTTTTATTGGAAGAGCAAGTTGTGTAGGACTTTCATCGTTAGAGAGGAGAAGTCAGTGCTTGGCTTCAAACAGTTGCAAAAAAATAGGCTGACTCTTATTTGGGGTGAATGCACCTGGTGACTTGAAGTCAATCCTCATTTACCACTCTGAAAATCCTAGGGCCCTTAAGAATTATGCTAAATCTACTCCACCTGTGCTCTATAAATGTAACAACAAAGCCTGGATGACATACATGTAAACATACACGTTTACAACATGACTTACTGTTTTAAGCCCACTGTTGAGACCTACTACTCAGAAAAAAAGAGGTTCTTATCAAAATACTTCTCATTGACAAGGCACCTGATCACCCAAGAGCTCTGACAGAGATGTACAATGAGATTAACATTGTTTGCATGTCTGCTGACACAAAGTCCATTTTGTAACCCAAGACCAAGGAGTTATTTCAATATTCAGGTCTTTTAATTAAAGAAATACACTTTATTATGCTATCGCTGACATAGATGGTGATTTCTCTGATGGATCTGGGCAAGTTTAGTGGAAAACCTTCTGGAAAGGATCCACCACTTTAGATGCCATGAAGATCATTTGTGATTCATGGGAAAAGGTCACAATATCAACATTGACAGACATTTATAAGAAGGTGATTCCAACTCTCTTGGATTGGGTTCAAGATTGGAAGGGTTTGAGATTTCAGTGGAGGAAGTAACAGCAAATGTGGTAGAAATAACAGGAGACCTGACTTAGAAGTATAGCCTGAAGTTGTGACTGAATTACTGCAATCTCATGATAAAACTTAAATGTGTGAGAAACTGCTTCTTATGGATAAGCAAAGAAAGCAGTTTCTTGATGTGGAATTTACTACTGGCGAAGGTGCTGTGAAGATTTTTGAAATGACAACAGAAGATTTAGAATATTACATACACTTAAAGCAGAAGCAATAGTCTGAGAGGCTTGACTCCTATTTTGAAAGTTCTACTGTGGGTAAAATGATCTCAAACAGCATTGCGTGCTATAGAGGAATTGCTCATGAAAGAAAGAATCAATCAATGTGGCAAACTCCATTGTTGTCTAATTTTAAGAAACTGTAACAGCCACCCCAACCTTTAGCAAACACCACCTTGATCAGTCAGCAGCTGTCAACATTAAGGCAACACCTTCCACCAGCCAAAAGATGATGACTTGCTGAAAGCTCAGATGATGGTGAGCTTTTTAAAAAATTTTATAACAAAATATTTTTTAATTAGGTATGTACCTTGTTTTTTAGATGTAATGCTATTGCATACTTAATAGACTACAATGCAGTTAAACATAAACTATTATGTGCACGGGGAAACGGAGCAGTTCATGTGATTCACTTCTTTGCAATAACCATTTTAGGGCAGTGGTCTGACGCTGAACCCACAATACCCCCAAGGGATGCCTGAAGGTCTTGCGTGCCTCTTTGATTGTAAACATTGGGTGCTGATTTATTGTTTCTTGATTTGAAAGGAATGTGCAGAATGCAATCCTTAGAAGTTTCTACTCAGTTTCTGTTTCTGAAAAGATACTTGTGTCTTAAGGCTTTCTTCTGTCTGGCTCCATCAGCGGGCCTTTATGTCTTCATCTTCTTTCTTCCCTTTTGCCAAGGAACAGGTTAACTTTTCATTTAATCTAAGCAAAAATAAAATTAAGCCTTCCCTTTTCTTTCACACACCATTCATACATCATCTTTTTCATGTCCTTCCCTTGTTTTTCCTACTCTGAAGTCCATTAATACTCTAACCTCAGCCTCAACCCCTCCACTGAACTCTGCTTGTTGGATATTGAAGACACTGCTATTGCCAGTGCGTCTCTCCAGTCCAGTTACAGGTTGCTTTCTCCTTGTGCATTTGACACTCTTCCCTTTCTCTTAATTTTTTTTTTTAATTTTTTCTTGAAAACAAAACCCCAAATCTCATTTTAGAAAATAGAAAGAAGCAAAAAGAAACAAAGATCACCCACATTCCATTACCTAAGACAAACTACCCAAAGCAGTTCACTATGAGCATACACACACAGACACACACACACACACACACACCCCTCGTACATCCTCCTCCTCCCCCCATGAGAATATGCTATTTATTGTATTTGGTATTGTTTTTTCATTAATGTGTTGCAAACTTTGTTCCATGTCCAAAGACCTAATTATAATGGTATCAAAGTTTTAGAAGTTATTTTACATTTTTGTTTAGTTTTGGCTGTGCTGTCTTCACTACTGCTGGAAGGCTTCCTCTAGCCGCGGCAATCAGGGGCTGCTCTGAGTTGTGGTGCTTGGGCTTCCCACTGCGGTGGCTTCCCTTGTTGTGGAGCGCAGGTCCTAGCCGAGCAGACTGCAGTAGGTGTGGTGTGTGGGCTCACTTATTACAGCTCTGGGCTATAGAGCACAGGCTCAGTCGCTGTGACGCACACATGGGCTTAGTTGCCCTGTGGTATGTGGGATCTTTCCAGATTCGTGATTGACCCCACGTCTCCTGCACTGGCAGGTGGATTCTTTACCACTGAGCCATGAGGAAGCCCCTAGAAGTTATTTTAAAATGAACCAAGTAAATCTAATGAGTAGTTTCTTACACATTTTTTAGCTAATTGCACACAACGGTATGCAAACAACAACACAATAAAACACGTATAGCTACATTTATATCAGATGAAATTCTATGATAAAATAATACTAGAGATTAAAGTTCATTTTATAATGATTAGAATTAATTTCTTGATTTAATCCATCAGAAAAATGTATTGATATTTAATTTTCATGCTAAGCTAACTGTAACCTCAACAACAGAAAAAGTAAAAGTCAAAACTATAAAGAAACAGAAAAATCCACAACCACAGGAAGACATTTTAACACATTTCTCACAGTATTTTGTAAAACAAACAGCTACATACAAAAAATCAGTATGGAGATATAAGATTTGAATAATAAAAGTTAAAAGTTACCTACTGAACAAATATGGAACACCACACACAAGTTAAGTACACATAAAGTATTTACAAAAAGTTCACTATATTCTAGGTCATAAAAGAATCTCAAAATTTCATATACTAAAACATATCCTCTGACCTCATATTAAGCTATTGATACAGTTAATAATAGCTATTTTGTAATCCCCACATGTTTGGAAATTAATGTATAAATCAAGCACGAGTCAAAGGCAACTGCAAAATAATCACAATAAGCCCAGCTACCATTTATCACCAGATTTCCCAGGTGGCGCTAGTGGTAATGCAGGAGCCCAAGAGATAGGGGTTCCTTCCCTGGGTCAGGAAGATCCCTGGAGGAGGGCATGGCAACCCACTCCAGTATTCTTGCCTGGACAGAGGAACCTGGTGGGCTACAGTCCATGAAGTCGCAAAGAGTCAGAGAATTGAAGAAACTCGGCATGTGCATAACACTCATCAAGTGAGAGTCAGTGCTAGTCACTCAGTCGTGTCTGACTCTTTGTGACCCTGTGGACTGTAGCCCTCTAGGTTCCTCTGTCCTGGGATTCTCCAGGCAAGGACATGGTTGCAATTTTTCTTTTCTCTTGTGATAAAGACTTTTAAGATTTATTCTCCTAGCAACTTTCAAATATGCTGAACAGTATTATTAACTCTGGTCACCATCCCCCTCACTATAAAAATGGGAAGAGGAAGAGGAGGAGGGAGGGGGGGTGCAGGGAGGAGGTGGGGGAGGAAGGAGCCGGGGAGGAGAAAAGAGGAACTGACAAGATGATTTGATTTCCTAGAGTTTCCCAGGCTGGCTCTTCTACTGGACTTCTCAGCTCTCTAATTCAATAAGTCCCCTTTTAAAATTAAGCCAGTTGAGCTAGGTTTCTGTCACTTGCAAACAAAAAGAGCCTTGACCCACACAAGGGTTAAAGGCACAAAGCAGGAAGTGAATAAGAGCTCTCTGCTTTCCAGCCTCAAGTCTTTTGTCTCTCTTCTGTTTCCTGCATTGGCAGGTGGGTTCTTTTACCACTAGTGCCACCTGGGAAGCTGTATTTTTATAGTGATTATTGCAAAAAATAAACAAAGCCTGGTATACGTAGATATGGCAGTGTACTGCCACAAAAGATCCAGTGTCTCAAAGCAACAAAAAGAGCATAGATTCTCTCTTGTCTTTTCAGTCTGATAGAGGGAGGGAAAATGATTCCACACCCATGACATTTATTTTATAATCACATGATAACTCGATCTTTTTGAAGAACTTGTCTTATGAAAAAAATTCCTTTTAATACCTTTTACCTATAGTTTTATTGAGTGCTTTTCTTTATTATTAAATGAATTCTTTATGTATTCAGTATTAAAGATAGTAATCTTTTATACTACATGTTGTAAAAGTTTTAATTGTCATTGATACTTTAAATGTATAATTTTTTTTGATGTGTAATGTTAATTACTCATTTGTATGGATTCCTGCAGTGTTGTGACAATGCAGCATTTTAGAAGTAGATTAAGAATATTAAGCAAATATGCCAAAGCTTAGATTGAGATTGGGTATTAAAAGGTAGAATACGTAATAAAGTGCTCTGCCAATTGAGTGCTTTAGGTGCTTAATATCAATATATCAAAATATATATATCAATATATCAATAAGGAGATACTACATGTGTAAGAGCATTGAATTTAGAGTCAGAACTGAATCTCAGGTCTGCAATATGCTTGCTATGTAACTTGGCTAGGTCAGTGCCTCTGCCCAGTGCATTGAAAATTGCTACTTAAATACAGTCAGGGATGTCCCTGGTGCTCCAGTGATTAAGAATTTGCCTTCGATTCCTGGTGGGGGAACTAAGATCCCACATGCCTCCTGGCCTAAAACAAACAAAAAAATCAGAAGCAATATTGTTACAAATGGAATAAAAGACTTTAGATATGGTCCACTTTAAAAAAAATTTAAAAAATACAACTAAAGCCTCTAGTTTATGCGGTCTTTTATCTCTTTAGAAAATAATTTCACTTGAGATTCAATCTGTAGAAAACTTAGAAATGTCAATACTACCAGCTGTAATGCAATCTTAATTTCTCACCTGTGTAAACAATAACTGTCTGGAGCATTCCTTTCACTAGACGGCAAATTTTTTCTGCATAACTTAGCTTTCCCTCAGTATCTACACAACTTAGGCAAGATAGCTAAAGCTAAAACAATGGCTATTATACCAGCAGAAGTAAGGCATTTCAAAAATTATGGTCTTAAACAATCTATTAATCTGGTGCACACACACCTGTGCATTGTTGCTTTTATTTTTTTAATAAAATTTACCTTGTTTCTTTCTTTATTTTTGGCAACTAGACAGGAACTTGAACAATGGGCCTTCAAATTAAAAGTCTGATGCACCACCTGCTGAGCTAGCCAGGCTGTGATGTTCATTTTAGATGTGGGGAAGGATTTAGAATTTCACCTAAACGTGAAACACACACACATACACACATATCTGTCAAATGATAGAGGTTTAAAGAGTCTTTTTTAAAAATGTATACACGCAAGGCATGTTTCCTCTTACAA
The DNA here is from genome assembly GCF_023699985.2 of Odocoileus virginianus. Taxonomy (NCBI): domain Eukaryota; kingdom Metazoa; phylum Chordata; class Mammalia; order Artiodactyla; family Cervidae; genus Odocoileus; species Odocoileus virginianus. Next base: position 12,409,109 of record NC_069684.1, on the reverse strand, counting down.
CTCAAAGACCTAACTGCCATAAACCAGAGCTAGAGCTAGAGTTCTTAGGCAAAGTTAGAGGGCTTTTTGTAAACTACTAACTAAAAACAGGAAAGGAAAAAAATACAGAAAAAATAAGAAAAATATTATGAATATTACACAAACTCTTTCAGATAATAAAAGATAATAGAGGTAGTATTTCCCCAGCTAATTTTGTGAACTCTGTGTAATTCTGATACCAAAAGTGCTGAAGACATTACAAGAAAAGAAAAATTATATATTAACATTTCTTATACAAACAATTCTCAACAGAATATAAGCAAATCAAATATAGCGACAGAGAAAAGGCATAATACATTGTTGGTTTAACATAAAAGTTCAACAATGTGATTTTAAATATTAAGAAGAAAAGTTATATAATTCAACAGATGAAGAAAAAGCATTTGTCAAATTTCAGCTCTAAATTGTGATAAAAAACTCTCTGCAAAATAGGAATAGATGAAAAAGTTATCAGAAAGGCATATATAAAAATTTCTAATATCATTCTTACTGATGAAATACTGGATGCTCTTCCTCAAGCATAGGGAGAAGGCATGGGTGGCCACATTTTTTTTTTTAAGTAAGGTAGTTTTAGGCTTACAGAAAAATTGAGGAAGCTACAGAGACACATATACCCCTGGTGCTGACTTATGCACAGCCTCCCCTATTAGCAATACCTCCTTCCAGAAAGGTATATCTGTTACAATTCATAGACCTACACAGACACATCATATCACCCAAAGCCCATGCTTCACATCAGAGTTCACTCTGGGTGTTGTACATGCTATAGATTTTGATGAAAGTATAATCACATGTATCTATCACTCTAGCAGTGTACAGAATAATTTCACGGCTAAATATCCTCTGTACTCTGCCTATTCATCCTTCCTCCTTTCCCAAATTCCTGGCAACCACTGGTCCTTTTAATGTTTTGATAGTCTTCCTCTTTCCAGAATGTAATATAGTCTAAAGTATATACTATGTAGCCCTTTCAGATTGTCTTCTTTCATTTACCAATATGCATTTTAGGTTCCTGTATGTCTTTTCATGGTTTGAGCATATTTCTTATTGCACTGAAATTGCACTCAGTCGTATCCGATTCTTTGCAGCCCCATGGACTGTAGCCTACCAGGCTCCTCCGTCCATGGGACTTTCCAAGCAAGAATACTGGAGTGGGTTGCCATTGCCTTCTCCAGGATATCTTCCCAACTCAGGAGTTGAACCCGGGTCTTCCACAGTGTAGGCAGACGCTTTACCGTCTGAGCCTGAATAATATTCAGTTGCCTGGATGTATCACAGTTTATTTATACACATCTACTGAAGGACAAGGGCATCTTGGTTTCTTCCAAGTTTTGGCAATTATGAATAAAACTGCTATAAACATTCTTGTGTAGGTTTTCATGTGGACATACATTCTCAAATCATTTTTGGTGAATGCCTAGGAATGCAATTGCTGGATCATATTAGTTTTGGAAGAAACTGCCAAACTGTCTTCCAAAGTGACTGCACCACTTTGTATTTCCACCAGCAGTGAATGAGAGTTCCCACTGCTGCACATCCTCGGTAGCATTTGGAGTTGTCAGTGTTTAGGGTTATAATCGGTAGAATAGGTTATAGTAGGTATAATATGCCTATAGGTATGTAGTGATATCTAATTGCTTTAATTTGCAATTCCCTAATACTTTGGCCACCTGATGCGAAGAGCTGACTCATTGGAAAAGACCCTGATGCTGGGAAAGACTGAGGGCAGGAGAAGAAGGGGACGACAGAGGATGAGATGGTTGGATGGCATCATTGACTCTATGGACATGGGTTTGGGTGGGCTCCGGGAGTTGGTGATGGACAGGGAGGCCTGGCATGCTGCGGTTCGTGGGGTCGCAAAGAATCGGACACGACTGAGCTGAACTGAATGCCATTTGATGTTAAGTCTCTTTTCATATGCTTATTTTCCATCTGTATATCTTCTTTGGTGAGGTATCAGTTGAGGTTTTCTGTTTATTTTTAAAGTGAGGTTTTCATTTTCTTATTGTTGAGTTCCATGATTTCTTTGTATATTTTGAATAATAGTTCTTTATCAAATACAACTTTTCAAATTTTTCTCCCAGTCTGTAATCTGTCTCTTGCAGGATATCCACTTTTATAACTTTTATTTAAAGTTGTAATTGAGGTCCTATCTAGTGCAATACAGCAAGAAAAAGGAATAAAAAACATACAGATACAAAAAGAAACAATAAACCTGTCTCTCTGGGTGACATGTTTGAACTTGTAGAAATTCCTATGTCTATACAAAATCTACTAGAACTTATAGGTAAATTTAGCAATATTTTAGTATCAAAGCCAATATGCAAAACTAAACTGCATTTTCATGTTTTTAACATTAGAGAGTAAAATTTAAGATAGCATTTATCTCAAAATTATAAATACTTAGGAATAATGAATTGTAAGATTCAACATGACTAAATGTACAGTTGTCCTCAAATTGTTCTATTGATCTTTTTTTTTTGACAAGCACACACTGCATTGTTGATCTGTGGTTGCACTCCGGCCTTTGTTGCTGCAGTGGGATTTCTCTACTTGTGGTGAGAAGGGGTTACTCTCTAGCTGCAGTGCGTGGGCTTCTCATTGTGGTGGCTTCATTCATTGCGGAACATGGGCTCTAGGTGCACAGGCTACGGGAGCTGCAAGAGAGGGGCCCATTAGGTGTGGAGCAAGGGCTCTAGGGCACAGGTTCTGTATTGGCAGCACACCGCTCAGTTGCTCTGTGGCATGGAGAATCTTCCAGACCAGGAACTGAACCCGTGTTCCCTGAATTGGCAGGCAGACTCTTATCCACTGCACCACTATTAAAATCTGGTCTATTGATCTTTGTAATCACATTCTTAGCAGACTTTTTTAAAGTAGCAGTTGAGAAGATAACTGTAAAATTTGTGTAAGTAATTCAAAGAACCTAAAAGAAGCAAAAGTTACTTTTAAAATAAATGGTGCTAAAACCAGTGGGTATCCATGTGGGGAAAATTAAAAAAAAAAAAACACACCAAAAAACAGACTTGACCTTTACTTCAAGTCATACACAAACATTAATTTGAAATGAATGATAGTCCTAAATGCAAAAGCCAAAACTATGAAGCTCCTAGAAGAAAAAAGGGGAGTATATTTGCAAGTTTGTATTGAGTAAGTATTTTCAGAAATGACACAGAAATAAAGGTAAATTTAAAAGAAATAATGATAAATTGAATGTTAATATTCAAAATTTCTGTTCAGCAGGAGACATCACTAAGAAGATAAATATACACACCACAGGCAAGGAGAAAAATACTTGCAACACATATATTTGAGAAAAGGACTGGTATTCAGAATACAGAAAGTTAGCTACATTTCGATAATACAAAAATAACCAGCTAAGTATAAAAATGACTAGCAGACTTGCATACACTTCACAAAAAAGGTATACAAATGGTCAATAGGCACATGAAAATATATTCAGCATCTTTAATCATTAGAAAAATGCCAGTTAAAACTATCATGTGAAATAATTACATGTAACCACTAGAAAGGTTGGGCTTCCCTGGTAGTTTAGACAGTAAAGAATGTCCCTGCAATGTGGGAGACCCAGGTTCGATCCCTGGGTCAGGAAGATCCCCTGGAGAAGGGAATGACCACCCATTCCAGTATTCTTGCCTGGAGAATTCCATGCACAGAGGAGCCTGGTGGACTACAGTCCATGGGGTTGCAAAGAGTCAGACGCAATTGAGTGACGAACACTCACTCACTCACTAGAAATGCTAAAATAAAAAGACATAATCAAATGTTGATGAATGTGTAAAGCAAATAATAGAATATTGTTGGTGGAAGTGTAAAATGGTGCATCTATTTTGGAAAACTGGCAGTTTTTGAAACACTTAAACATACTTCTACCCTATGATCCAGCAAGTCCAGTTTTATTCAAGAGAATGAATAATATGTCTAAGAAAACTTGTACAAAAATATTCACAGTAGTTTTATTTCTAATAGGTCAAACCAGGAAACAGACTAGATTTCCAATAATGGAAGAATGGATAGACAAATATACAATGGGATACCACTCAGCTATAAAAAAGAATAAATTACAGATGCACACAGCAGTATTATATAGAATGAAAGAATCCTGACATAAAGGAATGTATATTTACATAAACTGGTAGTACAAGAAAATATTTTTTGATTGTGATGAAAAATCTGAAAAAAGCTATTCCTGCCGAGAAGTGATTGACTAGAAAGAGGCATAAGCAGAATTTTCTGGACCCATAAAAATGTTTTATATTTTGATAGGGTGTAGATTACATGAGTTAATCCATTTGTCAAAACTGTATCTTTGAAGTCTATCTACTTCACTATAGTAAAATAAATCTCAATAGAAAAGGTTTAATAGCACAAACCAAATACTAATGGCAAACTAGCATTCACAATACAAGATAAGTTTTTCTGTAGATATTCTACTAGGCAGGCAAACTGTCATAAAGAACTTTCCTTGACCTCCCCAGGTGGCCCAGTGGTAAAGAATCTGCCTGCCAATGCAGGAGATGCCAATTTGATCCCTGGTTTGGGAATATCCCCTGGAGGAGGAAATGGCAACCCACTCCAGTATTCTTGTCTGGAGAATCCCATGGACAGAAGAGCCTGGCAAGCTACAGTCCATGGGGTCAAAAAGAGTTGGACACGACTGAGCGACTGAGCACCCCACAAAAATGCTTGACTTTCCCCATTCCAAACCTTTCAGGATTTTGTTTTCCTCTCTTCTTGTCCAGTACGAGACCTATGCAGAAGAGAGTAAAGCTGACATCCCCACTGGAGGTCAAGATATAGTCCACTTTAGTGAGTCAGTGGAAATTCGAGGATTATGTCATTTGTTCATATTGTTTTCTGATTCTACTAGTCTATCATTACAGGCTAACTTCAACTCTGACTCAGCACACCTCTATTATATTACAAAATGTAGTTGCCCAATATTATCCAGGGATTGGTCACTGGGTCTGCTAAGACACATTTCTTCCTGGTCCATAGATTGCTACTCTTTCGTGATCACAGTGGTCTTTTGACATGACATTTCTTTTGCCGGAAATTTTAAGGTCACTAAACATATGTATATTTGTGATGCAGGTTTTAGTTATTAATAGAACAACTTGTTCTTGTTACTTTGATCCAGTGGTGTGCAAGGAGAAATGAATGGCAAGCTTTTCACTTCCTGGATTACAATAAAAATTCGACTTTAGTACACTCTCACATTTTTTTTAATTACGTTTTTCATGTTATTATTTACTCATTGTGTGAGATTGATGGAACAGTACTAACAAGCCAACAGCGCCAATAGCGCCGTAAAAGCTGTGCCCTAGGTTAATGGTATATATGGACTCTGGCTTGGACAGTCTAAACCTTTTTTTATTTCATTTTGCACAGATTTAGTCTATAGAGAGAAGATTGGGAATTTGATTGCTGTAATTTCTGAGCATAGGCATTGATAAAAGAGACTGCATTTCCTACTGGATAAGTTTGACTATGGTACCAAAGTGTTCAGTATTACAACAGTTTCCAGGAGGCATTTCCTGTCTTTAGTGCGCTACTTAATATTGTTTAGGTTTTCAGTATGTGAGCAAACATTTGGAGACCTGAATTGTTTTGGTTACACAGTTAACAACCAGATAAATGAAGTGGGTTTTAAAGACTACTTATTCAACATCCTGTGAGAATAAAATGTTTGAGAGGTTCTTGTCCTCTGGCAATTCTTGTATTTATGAGTCTTTGAACAGAGAAAAAAAATTAAAAATAAAAAATACATCACTGAATAAGCTCAGGTGTAGCTGACCTGCTGTAATGACCTCTGTTAGAGATCTAGCTGGGGAAATTGGATTTGCCCGAAGCTTAAACTCCTGGGAATTATATGCTTGAAAGTTCTGGAACATATTTTCCATTCAACACTAAACACTATGGTTATTATTATTTTTTTAATATTTATGTGTCTGGGCAGGCAAAACCTGATGAAACTGACTCCCAAGGTGTCGACAGATAAGGTTGGGTGAAAGGCAAGTAATTCAGACTTCATTGACATCATCTATCCCATGAACTCTGTTCCATGCCTTTCCTCAGTCCTTGCACCCCTACATTTTGTACATATTATTAGACTTCCACTAGCTAATATGTTGTATTTATTTTTATAACAGTTTTTAGGTATAATTCATATACCATAAAATTCACTCCTTTAGTGTACACACATGGTGGTTTTTCATACATTCTGAGAGATGTGCAACAATTACTAGAACCTAACTTTCAACATTTTAAGCATCCCCCAAAGAAACCCCATTGCCCATTAAGTAGTCACTCTCCATATTCCTCTTTCCCTCCAGCCTCTAGAACTACTAATCTAATTTTGGTTTCTATGTATTTGTCTATTCTGGACATTTCATCTAAATATAATCATATATTATTTGGTCCTTTGTAATTGATTTCTTTCACTTAATATATTTCTAAGACTCATACATGTTGTAGCATGTATCACTTCATTCACATTCATTGCTGGATAATATTTCATTGTATACCACATTCTGTTTATCCATTTATCAGGTTGATGGGTATTTGGGCTGTTTCCATGTTCTGACTCTAATGAATAAAACTAAATACGTATGAATTTTATGAATGAATACATATGGATATTCATGTACAAGTCTTTTGTGAACATCTTGAAAAATTTCTCTTGGTAGATATCTATGAGTGAAATTTCTAGGTAATATGAGAACTCTGAGTTTAACATTTTGAGAAACTACCAAATTGTTCTAAAAAGGGACTGCTTCATTTTACATTTCAGCCAGCATTGTACGAGAGTTCTGATTTCTCCACACCCCTGTCAGCACATGTTGTCATATTCAGAATCAGAAAGAAGCCATAGTTTGAATGAGGTCTGTGAGGAAGAAAAGGGCAGCTAAGAAGGCCAGAGCCGAGGTGATCTGCAGGTAGGTCAGTCAGAACTTCCTAGAACGTGTCAAGGAGTCTTCTCTCTACTTGAAAAGAAATGTATTACTTTTGAAGAGCTTGCCAAAGTGAGATAATGTGATAAGATTTATATTCTAATGAGCCCCCACAGATGGCTGGATCAATGGTGAGAAACAAACAGAAACTATATGGAAAACCAGATTAGGGGGGTACTCTAGGAGACCTTGTTTGTATTACAGGTGGTGACAATGGAAAGCAAGAGGGGTGTACATAGATTTAAGGGATATTTTTAAAGTAATATCAACAGACCTGAAGATGGAGGTATCATGGTGACAACTGTCAAGGATGACAATCAAATGCATATGTCATTCACTGAAAAAGGTGGCACTAATCAGGTGTGAGACAGACGTTGTGGTTTTAAGTGTTGTCACACTGAGTTTGAGGTACCTTTGAGAAATCTAAGAGGTGTCAAGTAAAGTTGGATACATAGGTCCAACTATGTATCTAAAATTCAAATTTTAGATAGCTTGAAAGGTAATCTGGGGGAAAGAATTTTAGTCTATAAAATCTTAGAAAAAAATCACCCTGCTTATTACAAAGAGTATCTTATCAAAATTAAGTACAAGACTATAGTCATTTATAAAGTTATAACAAATTTTCTATGCTTTTATGTGAGGATGTAAGAATAAAAGAAGACTATTACAAATTACTACCTAAGTTCTTCAGAGAGCTTGGTCAAACTTTTTGACCAAGTTTGGCTCAGTCACTTTCTTTCTGTTTTTTTTTTTAAAAAACTTTTTAATCTGTATTGGAGTATAGCTGATTAACTATGTTGTGATAGCTTCAGGTGGGCAACAAAAGGACTCAGCCTCATATATCCGTGTATCTATTCTCCCCCAAACTCCCCTCCATCCAGGTTTCGGCTCTGTCACTTTAATCACCACTGTAGAAACTTCCTTCAACTTCTCTTCCCAACCAGCTAATTTTTTCCTTGTCTGATGGTCAAGTATTTTCATGGTGCATTCCAGAGCTGTGGTCATTTATGAGTTTGTGCTTGGGTAATGTGAGTTTCTGTTTGTGTTTTTCACACTTTTCCCTTCTATTATAAACTGGAGTATAGAGGAGCAAAAGTTGTTACTTACTAATAAAATTATGTAATCGTAAATAAACAAAAGACCCCTGAGCAAAAAATTAGAACTTCTCAAAGTAAAACTAAACAGCAAATCCAATAGGTTGTGTATCTCAAGAATCTTTATAGTCATATTACTATTATACTTAGACTATCTGCTCGCTCACTGAACTCAGATTTCTTTCTGGTTTCCAAAACATCAGTAAACATTTACTTACCTTATTCTTTGTTAGGTTCTAAATCGCTTGGGAGGAACAGTCCTTTCAAAAGATTCCTTATCAGCTCAGAGCCTCTGTGGGAGTTTGAATAGGAAGTCATAACTCATTTTAAATTATGTCATTTGGATTTACGAATGGAACGCTTGACAGGGTTCAACAATAGGAAATTTCACAGGAAGCCAGCATTTTAATTCAGCCAAGGGATGCTAATAGAATGTTCTGTTAAACTTCAATATTTGCTAATTTGGAAGGATGTTTTTATTTTATACTGCACACAATAACTCAATTTCCATACTTTAAAAATAAAACAGCTAAAAGGAAGTTGCTGTGGAAATGAAGAAACAAGTAAGATAGTCTGAATCATTCAGATCGGGTGAGAAAATCTAGAACTATATGTCAGATCTTCATTCTTGATCTAAAACTCTTCCCATAGTGCCAGTTTCAGTAATTAGTAAGACTGAGGTATAAAGACTAGGGGCTGTGTATAAAAGTGTTAGATACATCTCTACACAGTGCATCAGAAGTTACCATTTTGTATTTTCGCCACTGCTTCTACCAGTCCCCAAGCCCTTTCACCCAAACTATGTTTGAAATGTCATTCTATTTCATTTCTTTATACTCAAGTTTGTGTTTTTTAAAGGAACTTTCCTATACTGTTGATAAGAAACCGGAAGACCCAGAGGGATGGGATGGGGAACACATGTAAATCCATGGCTGATTCATGTCAATGTATGGCAAAAACCACTACAATATTGTAAAGTAATTAGCCTCCAACTAATAAAAATAAATGAAAAAAATAATTAAAGAAAAAAAAAAAGAATGTCAACTGACACAGCCACTATGGAGAACAGTATGGAGTTTCCTTAAAAAACTAAAAATTGAACTATGATGTGATCGTAGGTCACATGATTCCACTCCTGGGCATATATCCAGAAAATAATTATTATTTAAAAAGATACATGCACCCCAATGTTCACTGATGCACTAATTACAATAGCCAAGACACGGAAGCAACCTAAATGTCCATCAACAAATGAATGGATAAAAAAATAATGTGATATATTTATATGATGTAGTATTACACAGTCATGAAAAGAATGAAATAATGCCATTTGCAACAACATGGATGGATCTAAGATTATTATACTAAGTGAAGTAAACCAGACAGAGAAAGACAAATACCGTACAATGTCACTCATATGTGGAATCTTATATATATGTATATGTGTGTGTATATATATATATATGCACACAAATGAACTTATTTACAAAATAGAAATAGACCCACAGAGGCAGAAAAGAAACTTACAGTTACCAAAAGGAAAAGAAAGTGGGGAGGGATAAATTAGGAGCTTAGATGTAACATATATATGACATTACTATATATAAAATAGATAACCAGCAGGAACTTACTGTATAGCACAGGCGGCTATACTCAGTATTTTGTAATAACCTATAAAGGAAAATAATCTGAAAAAAAATGAGTATATATATGTACATCTTGTGGAGGGGACTGCAATGGGTCTTCGTTTGTGCTCTAATTGACATGTATGGGTTTAGTTGCTCTGCTGGATGTGAGATCTTAGTTCCCCAATCAGAGCTCAAACCCACAGTCCCTGCATTGCAAAGCAGATTCTTAACCACTGGTCAACAGGGAAGTCCCCAAAAATATATATTTCTTGATGCAAATGCTTTCAGGAATGGTAATCATGGCTTGGCAGTAAAGAATCCATCTGCAATGCAGGAGATGCAGGAGACACAGGTACACTCTCTGGGTTGGGAAGTTCCCCGAAGGAGAAAATGGCCTGAAATATCCCACGGAAAGAGGAGCTTGGCGGCTACAATCCGAAGGACCTCAAAGAGTCAGAGACGACTGAGTGCACACAATCCTCCCAATGCACTTTTATGTGACCCTATAAATCAGTTAATATCCTCATGGAGTTGTTTGACCACTAGATGGTAAAAGAAAAGTGTCTGCTGGGGTGGTGAGGAAGCCAGATCAGAGAAAGAGGCACATGATGAGGACAAGTGCAGAGGGGAACAGGCCGCTGGAGATAGGCTTCACAGGAATCTCGCCTGAAACCAGGCTTTACTTTGCCTATACAGCACATTCCTCACAAATCTCTTCCTCTTTTACGGATTTCCATATTCCAGGACCTCCGGTTAAGAGCCTCCCAGACAACTCAATTCGTAAAACAGACACAGATAACCTCTGTGCAAATATCTCTCACTATGACCTCATATATCATGTCAGATGAAACATCCTTCCATTTAAGAAATACAGAACATTTTAAGCAGATATTATGAGAGGAAATCACAGAGAACCAGAGGTCTTACCCTTTTGCTTCTGTTCCCATAACAGATTTGGTAATGATGGAAATGTCTTTTAAGCAAATGAGTTTTTATACATTCAGACTAATTCTCTAAGCCAGGCTTCAACAGTACATGAACTGTGAACTTACAGATGTTCAAGCTGGACTTAGAAAAGGCAGAGGAACCAGAGGTAAAATTTCCAACATCCGTTGGATTATCGAAAAAGCAAGAGAGCTTGAGAAAAACATCTACTTTTGCTTTATTGACTATGCCAAAGCCTTGGACTGTGTGGACCACAACCAACTATGGAAAATTCTTCAAGAGATGAGAGTACCAGACCAACTTACCTGCCTCTTGAGAAATCTGCATGCAGGTCAGGAAGCAATAGTTAGAATTGGACATGGGAAAGGAGTATGTCAAGGCTATATATTGTCACCCTGCTTGTTTAACTTATATGCAGAGTACATCATGAGAAATGCTGGCCTGGATAAAGCACAATCTGGAAACAAGATTGCCAGGAGAAATATCAATAACCTCAGATATGCAGATGATACCACATTTATGGCAGAAAGCGAAGAAGAACTAAAGAGCCTCTTGATGAAAGTGACAGAGGAGAGTGAAAAAAAATTGGCTTAAAACAAAGATCATGGCATCTGGTCCCATCACTTCATGCCAAATAGATGGGGAAACAATGAAAACAGTGAGAGACTTTATTTTGGGGGCCTTAAAAATCACTGCAGATGGTGACTGCATCCATGAAATTAAAAGATACTTGCTCTTTGGAAGAAAAGTTATGACCAACCTAGACAGCATATTAAAAGGTAGAGAAATTACTTAGCCAACAAAGTTCTGTCTAGTCAAAGCTATGGTTTTTCCAGTAGTCACATATAGATGTGAGAGTTGGATTATGAAGAAAGCTGGACGCTGAAGAATTGATGCTTTTGAACTGTGGTGTTGGAGAAGACTCTTGAGAGTCCCTTGGACTGCAAGGAGATCCAATCAGTCCATCCTAAAGGAAATCAGTCCTGAATATTCATTGGAAGGACTGATACTGAAGCTGAAACTCCAATACTTTGGCCACCTGATGCGAAGAACGGACTCATTTGAAAATACCCTGATGCTGGGAAAGATGGAAGGCAGGAGGAGGAGGGGATGACAGAGGAGGAGATGGTTGGATGGCATCACCAACTCAATGGACATGAGTTTGAGTAAACTTCGGGAGTTGGTGATGGACAGGGAGGCCTGGCGTGCTGCACTCCATAGAGTCACAAAAAGTCGGACACAACTGAGTGACTGAACTGTACTGAACTGATCTGATGATTTAACTCTGCATCATTGACATGTGAAACATGTTCAACTATTAGAAGGATGAAATAAAAGAGAAAGTGGAGTAGATAAAAAATATTCATCTCTCTAAAAAGAAATAATACAAATTAACTTACAAAACAGAAACAGACTCACAGACTTAGAGAAGGAACTTATGGCTGCCAGAGGGAAGGATGGAGGGAAGGGGTAGTTAGGGAGTTTGGGATGGACATGTACACAGTGCAATATTTAAAATGGATAACCCACAAGGACCTACGGTATAGCACATGTAATTCTGCTCAATGTTATGTGGCAGTCTGGATGGGAGAGGAGTTTGGGAGAGAACGGATACATGCCTATGTATGGCCGAGTCCCTTCACCGTTCACCTGAAACGATCACAACGTTGTTAATTTGCTCTACCTCAACACAAAATAAAAGAAAAAAAAATTATTCATCTGGAGTCACTGATGACATTATTGTTTAATTTTTTATTTGTATATTTTTAAATTTTTATTGGAGTACCGTTGATTTACAATGTTGTGTTGTTGTGTTAGTTTCATGGTACAGCAAAGTGAATCAGTTATACATAGAGTCTATCCTCTCTTTTTCAGATTTGCTCCCCATATAGGCCATTACAGAGTGTGAATAGAGTTCCCTGTGCTATACGGTAAGTTCTAATTAGTTATCTATTTTATATATAGCATTGTGTATGTATCAGTACCGATCTCCCGATTTATTCCTCTCCTCTTCTCCCCATGGTAACCACAAGTTTACTGTTAAATAATTTTAAAATAATGCCACATGATCAGCAATTACTGAGCTGGAAGATTCAGGAGTTGCCTAGTGTCTTTTCACATCTCGAAGTTGACCATAGCCATTGAGAAAATAATACATTTTTACTTACTCATAGTATTATAAGGTCAAGAATACTATAATTTATAGTATAGTTTATAGTTTATAGTTTCTGCCTTATTTTTTAAAAGATTCCTGTTGATTGTCTCTGAATTGTCTTATTGCGCTTTTCTTTACTTCTCTTCCTTTTTTTCTCCTTCCAATTTATTCCCTCTCCATTTCTCCTCCTCTTTTTTCTTGAACTACAATCACACTATGTCAAGTTATTTGTCTATTCATAGATTCTTGTTTATTTTTTTTGCCTATATTTCCCCTTCTTGTATGTAGAAAATATTCTATGTGAAAGATAGTAAAATAAAACACCTTTTATTTTTATTACAGCTTTATAAAAAAAAAATCATGAATATTCTTATTTCATGAGTCTTCATGTTACAATGTAACCAAGGGTGTTATTGTCTAATGAGTTTGTAATACTTTAGCACAATCCATAGACATATATTCTACAAATAGTACATGATAAATGAAGGCAATTTTAATTGCAATATTATATAGTTATTGCATGATATTCAAAGCATAGAAATGTAGATCATAATGCTGGACTTTGATCAACACACCTGCAAATATTTTTGTGTATCAAAACATGACAAAGACTAGTTCATTCCAGTTGTTTTTACTTGTTACCAGGTTATTGTTTCAAGGACAATTAGACTGAAGGAAATGTGTAGAGATTTATCATGCATATAAGATGTAATTGGTCTGTTCATTTCATTTTTATTCATATTCTCCAGCTCTTCTCCCCATTGTCTTTAGGACTGTAGATATCTACATCCCCAAATTCACACCAAAGACTCCAAGCTGCCCAGTCTAACTAAAGATGCTATCATGTTTACTGAGTTCAATTAAAAAATATTTTAAGACAATATCTCGCATGCTATTTTTGTGCTTGCCAGGTAAGATTTGATCTGCTTGATGACATTCAATTTGTACAATTTGAACTGATTATATTTTTGGGAAATCTCTAGACACAGCTATAATGTGATAAAATTCCAACAATTCTCAGCTTCCTCTACATTTCAAATCCCTTTCCTCCTTAACCCTGGCTTATAGCAGACACTATTTCAAGAATATTAAAAACTCTTGAGTCTGTACTCCTAACAGTCCTATGATGTTGAGTGCTATCTTTTAGAGACTTAGAAAGATATTTGATTCTTGAATAGTTACCTAATACTCCAGACCTTGAAGATTATCAACTCATTGTTATTTAATTAGTCTTTTCAAGTATATTATTTTTGTAAAATGTAAGGTGATTTCACTAAACTGTAAAAAATTACAAATATTTAAATATTACAGTGTATAAAAGCCTTTTAGTCTCCTCTGTCCATGGAATTCTCCAGGCAAGAATACTGGACTGGGTGGCTATTCCATTCTCCAGGGAATCTTCCTGACTCAGGGACTGAACCCTGGTCTCCTGCATTGCAGGTGAATTTTTTACTGTCTGAGCCACCAGGGAAGGCCACATAAATATAAGCATAAATATTATGTATGTATTTTACATGTGTATATAATAAATATATACATGATAAGTGTATACGTATTTCCAGTTTTATTGAGATATCCTCAAAGATGATGTGTTAAAGTGCTGAACTCAATATGCCAGCAAATTTGAATAACTTAGCAGTGGCCACAGGACTGAAAAAGGTCAGTTTTCATTCCAATCCCAAAGAAAGGCAATGCCAAAGAAAGTTCAAACTACTGCACAATTGCATTCATCTCACACGCTAGCAAAGTAATGCTCAAAATTCTCCAAGCTAGGTTTCAATAGTGTGTAAATTGAGAACTTCCAAATGTTCAAACTGGATTTAGAAAAGGCAGAGGAACCAGAGATCAAATTGCCAACATCCGTTGGATCATAGAAAAAGCAAGAGAATTCCAGAAAAACATCTATTTCTGCTTCATTGACTACACTAAAGCCTTTGACTGTGTGGATCACAACACACTGTGGAAAATTCTTCAAGAGATGGAAATACCAGACCACCTGACTCACCTCCTGAGAAATCTGTATGCAGGTCAAGAAAACAACAGTGAGAACAGTACATGGAACAACAGGCTGATTCCAAATAGTGAAAGGAGTACATTAAGGCTGTATTTTGTCACACTACTTATTTAACTTATATGCAGAGTACATCATGCAAAATGCCAGGGTAGATGAAGCACAAGCTGGAATCAATATTGCTGGGAGAAATATGAATAACCTCAGATATGCCGATGACACCATCCTTATGGCAGAAAGTGAACAAGAAACTAAGGAACCTCTTGATGAAAGTGAAAGAGGAGAGTGAAAAAGTTGGCTTAAAACTCAGCATTTAGAAAACTAAGATCATGGCATCTGGTCCCATCACTTCATGGCAAATAGATAGGGAAACAATGGAAACAGTGAGAGACTTTATTTTTTTGGGCTCCAAAATCACTGCAGGTGGTGACTGCAGCCATGAAATTAAAAGATGCTTACTCCTTGGAAGAAAAGCTATGACCAGCCTAGAGAGCATATTAAAAATAGAGACATTACTTTGCCAACTTTGCAACAAAGATACACCTAGTCAAAGCTATGATTTTTCCAGTAGTCACATATGAATGTGAGAGTTGGACTATAAAGAACGCTGAGTGCCGAAGAATTGATGCTTTTGACCTGTGGTGTTGAAGACTCTTGAGAGTCCCCTGGACTGCAAGGAGATCCAGCCAGTCCATCCTAAAGGAGATCAGTCCTGACTATTCATTGGAAGGACTGATGTTGAAGCTGAAACTCCAACACTTTGGCTACCTGATGCACAGAACTGACTCATTTGAAAAGACCCTGATGCTGGGAAAGATTGAAGGCAGGAGGAGAAGGGGATGACAGAGGATGAGATGGTTGGATGGCATCACCGACTTGATGGATGTGAGTTTGAGTAAGCTCCAGGAGTTGATTGTGGACAGGGAAGCCTGGTGTGATGCAGTCTACAGGGTCACAAAGATTCAGACATGACTGAGCCACTGAACTGAACTGAATTGAAATCACTGCAGATGGTGACTGCAGCCATGAAATTAAAAGATGCTTGCTTCTTGGAAGACAAGCAATGACAAACTTAGACAGCATATTAAAAAGCAGAGACATTACTTTGCCAATAAAAACCCGTATAGTCAAAGCTGTGGTTTTTTCCAGTACTTCTGTATGGATGTGAAAGTTGGACCATAAAGAAAGCTGAGCATCGAAGAATTGCTGCCTTTGAACTGTGGTGCTGGAGAAGATCCTGGGAATCCCTTGGACTGCAAGGAGATCAAACCAGTCAAATCAGTTCTGAATAGTCATTAGAAGGACTGATTCTGGAGCTAAAGCTCCAATACTTTGATGACCTGATGCGAAGAACTGACTCACTGGAAAAGACTCTGATGCTGGGTAAGATTGAAGGCAGGAGGAGAAGGGGATGGCATAGGATGAGATGGTTGGATTGCATCACCCACTCGATGGACATGAGCTTTAGAAAGCTCTGGGAGTTGATGATGGACAGGGAAGCCTGGCATACTGCAGTCCCTGGGGTCGCAAATAGTCGAACATGACTGAGTGACTGAGCTGAACTAATAGCTTTAATGTGTACAACATGGTAATTTGGCTACATACATCATGAAATGATTACCACAGTAGGTTTAGTAAGGACTCATCATCTCATATAGAAACAGCATCAAAGAAATAGGAAAAAAAAATTTCCCTATGATGAAAAATTTGAGGATTTATTATGTTTTAATAAAAAATTAATATACCATGCAACATTAAAATTATTTATTGAAACGTGTTCTTTGGTTGCCTTCTGAAGTCTAAACAAGCCCACAGTTGAACAGTTGAATAAAATAAAAAGGAATATAAATAAATGAGAAGAAATTATGAAACATGGCTGATACATCAAAAGAAAAAGAATTAAATTTAGTTAGTTAAAAACATATTGGAACTTCCCTGATGGTCTAGTGGTTAAGATTCCAAATTTCCTCTGAACCTGCCATGGTTTTGATCCCTGGTCAGGGAACTAAGATATCCCTCATGCCTCATGGCATGGCTTAAAAAAAAGAAATCAGTCATCACTTACTAATTAGGTTGGATTCACCACATAGTCCATCAATTTGTTTCCTTCACTTTATTATACTATTAATATAACAACAATAACAAACCTTGAATGGAGAGGAAGTTATTACAGGCAAAACATGGAAGCACATACAAAAGAAATGCCCAATAAAGTGCCTACATGACATAGACTGTAAAATGCTGGAAGATACTGATCATGTAGTCTCTTTATGTTCCTCACTTGCCCTGCAGACCAGAAGAATACTTCACTTGGGATATATCCTAAATCTCCTTTTTGATGGCATATTTGAGGAATGTCAGGAGAGACTGTCTTATCTTTATTGAACTCAAAGGGAATATGCTTTGTGTTTTTTTAAAGATATCAAAATATTAAGAACTCTAAGAAAAAGGTATCAAGCAAAAATAGTTTTTTTACCATTGTTTCTTATATATTTTATTCAAGATAAAATTAAGAATAATTGTCAAACATCACTCCTACTTCTTCCTTAGCTCTCTGACTGTGAGGTTGCTTTCCTTATTGGAAAGATTTTTTGTTTTTTCCAACCAGTTATAATTCTTCTTTCTCATTTGGGATTCTGAGAGGCAGGCCTCTTCTTTTCTCCCATAGAAATATTAGATCAGCCAGTGACATCTTGTTGTTCCCCTCTTCTTCCACATGAAAGAAGAAACTTGTATAGAAAATGGCTGAGACCATTGCTACAGATGTACTTGATGGAATTTTCTGAGTCTTCTGGAATATCTCCCAATGCAGAGATGTGGAGACCAGACATTCCTGAGTAGTAATGTTGTGAAATAACTCTTGTTCACTTCCAGCCACTGCTCACATGCCTTGATCTGGCCTCCATGAGGGAAGTTTTATTCATTCATCCATTCATTTATGTATTTATTTTTCATTTTTACTGAAGCATAGTTGATTTACAATGTTGGGTTAGTTTCTGTTGAATAGCAAAGTAAATTTGTTATGCATATACATACATCTACTCTTTTTAATTTTTTATATTTTTATTTTATTCTTTTTCAAATTCTTTTCCCATTTGGGTTGTTACACAATTTTGAGCAGAGTTCCTTATGCTCTACATTAGGTCCTTGTTGGTTATCCATTTTAAATATAGCAGTATGTACGTGACATTTCCAGACTTCCTTCCCCCATCCCTTTCCCCGGTAACCATAAGTTTGTTCTCTAAATCTCTGTATCCACTCTTTTTTATTCTTTTCCCACACAGATCATTACGGAGTATTGAGGAGAGTGCCCTGTGCTATACAGTAGGTACCTATGCGTTGTCTGTTTGATGTATTATTATAGTGTGAATATGTCAATCCTAATTGAAGTTTTGAAAGTAACATTTCTGTCCCTTTGTACTAACCCTTTGGGACAAGATGCTTTTCTGAGTGTCTGACATACACCGGTTGGGCACCTACAACATTTCTCCAATCATGGGATCATGCTGTTAAAGGCAGGTACTGAGTGTGGTTCTGTCTTTATTCCTAGTGTTACTACCTGGTCCAGCTCCTTACTTCTCAGATGGAATGCTTTAACATTCTGTAAATGAAAAAGTATGAGTATTCAAGGACACATAGATCAGGGAGAGCTTTGAAATGAGAGCAGATTTTGGATTCCTTCAGCCTTAAGTCCTTAGGGCAGAAGAAATAGCAGAGTAGAACAGAGGAGAGGGAGGCACTGGCGAAGAAGAAACTTAAAAAATAAAATTATCTATTTGGCTGCATCAGATCAAAATCTATAGTTGTGGCATTGGAACTCTTAGTCGCAGCATGTGGGATCTAGTCCCCTGACCAGGGATCAAATCTTGGCCCCTTGCATTGGGAGCTCAGAGTCTTAGCTACTGGACCACTAGGGAAGTCCCAGCCCAGGTGAAACGTGTGTAGTCTTTAACATCTTTCATCCTAATTCCTTTGCATTCTACATTTTCTTGCCCACAACACTTTTCAAAGAAGGGGCCATCTGTGGATTAAATTGGTTACTCGTAGAAGTGAAGAGATTGATGGGAATGAGTGCATGTCCTTCTTTACTTATTTTCAAGTCTATTCCTCTCTCCTTAATGAGAGATGAGATTAAACGGTGTGGTCCCAGTGGGTACCTGAAAGAATAAATACTGCTGAAGTCGAGGGGATAATGATGAATAGGAGTTTGGAGAGTCTTTAAAACAAACATGTAAGCTTCTCATTTGAAAATTTTGCTCATTGCTGTTCGTTGTTAACTTTTGGAGATAAAAATAATTTTGTCTGGCTCTTCTGAGACAATATCGCTGAAACCATGATGTGAACTACGAGTAACTGAACTCACTGATGTCTTGGGGTATCATAAAATGTGCTGGAAATGAATAAGCCACATTTTTTTTCCAAAATAGTCTATAAATTAAAGTATTTACGAAAGCACACCAGAGACCCCATTCAGAACAAGGGAGCCGCCTGCACAATTATCCTGAGTGAGGTTTTCCTACTCAGTATGTTGTCAGAGGCCTGGGTCCTCGTAACAGGATTTTGCAATTTGGTAATTCCCTTGGGAAAAAAGGAAATAATAATGTTGTTACTCTTTAACCGTGGACAAGTTTTGAAATGACTGAATAGAGCTTTCAGAAACATAATCAACTATGCTGTTTCAAGGCTGGACACGGTTATTACGCAGTCATTTTCTGAAGGGCATACAAGGTTATTCACACCATTGCCTCTTGATTACCTACTCTCCCTAGCCCCTGGTTGTTGTATTTTAACCAATATCCACACTGGACACACATAAGAGTGGAGATTTTGAGTGCAATATAAATGCTTTGAAATAACTAGTTTCTAGCAACGTGAACATAAATCACCCAGGATGTGAACTTTCTTTCAAACATAATGAATCAATTTGTCATTATAATATCACCAGGCACCTACTATTTTTACTTTTCACAGTTCCAGGTTTTGTCATCTATGTTGAATAGATAGAAAATATATATTACTTAGGTTGACTGTGTGTATATAGGTAAATTATTGGATGCAAAGGTAGGATAAAATTAAAACAGTTTTGTGCCATACTTATAGATTCCTTTTCTTTGGAAATATTCACCTTTGTTCTGTAGAGAAGCAAAATTTGCCACCCCCAAATATCTTTTCAGTATGGATAATATTTTGAGCTGAAAATAATCAAGGCCAAAAAACAGAAAGAAACTTTGATCTCCCCTCTAACTGCTTAGAAGAATTTAAGTTAGAATTTAAGTTAGAAGAATTTAGAAAGAAGGCCTATTCCTCGAATAGAGCTACCACTGGATATATTTGCGAAGAGTTGGGTTAAATGGGCTTCCCTGGGGGCTCAGTGGTAAAGAACCTGCCTGCCAATGCAGGAGATGCAGGTTCCATCCTTGGGTCAGGGAGATCTCCTGCAGAAAGAAATAGCGACTCACTCCAGTATTCTTGCCAGGGAAATCCCATGGACAGAGGAGCATGGTGGGCTAGAGTCTATGGAGTTGCAAAAGAGTTGGATGCGACTTAATGAACAAGCACCACCACCGCCAACATGGACTAAATATGGTGGGGGAAACTTTAGGTAGGGCCTGGAGATCAGAGGTCGCTCTGTGTCTCCTTGTCTTCCATGGCTCAGCTTGCTTATGTTTACCAAACAATTGTTTGTCCACCTCCATGTAAATTACCTTCCTCCTACTTGAGGTTCCAAACCACCACTCTCAACTTCCTCTTTTGTATTTAGCTGAAGGTAGTATTTAAGTGACTTGCTTATCCATTTTAGTAACTTGCTCAGTCTTGGGGTATCTTTCCCATAAATACATCTTATTAAACTTCTGTTAGTTAATCTGTCTCATGTCTTTAAAAAAAATAATTTCATAGATTGATTGATTTTATTTTTGGCTGTGCTGGGTCTTCACTGCTTTGTGCAGGCTTTCTCTGGTTGCGGTGTGCGGATTTCTCACTGTGGTGACTTCTCTTGTTGCAGAGCACAGGCCTAGTTGCTCCAAGGCATGTGGGATATGTCTTGGACCAGGGATCAAACCCATGTTCCCTGCTTTGGTAGGCAGATTCTTACCCACTGCACCACCAGGGAAGTCCCTGTTTCATGTCACTTTAATTTTTAGACCTGTCGAAAGAACCTAGAAAGAGAAGAATTTCTCCCTCCCTGACAATTTAAAAGTTCATGAATTATACCAAGCCACTCCTGGATCCAGACGGTCTGGCCCACTTGAGGAGGAAAATAACCAAGTTGATGAAAACTGCTTCTGCAGTCAAAGTAGATCATGACAGGGTCAGAGCTGTGTTTATCTATAAACGCAGAAGACATTACGTAATTAACTTACTTTCTACAGTGTCTTAAACACAGGAGTTGCTAAAGTTGATTGAGTTGCTGTCATCTGGGGGGATCAGTCGTTGGTGAGGACAACTGCCCAGATCCTAGCTGTGACAACAGAAAGCACAGCCCAGCATCCTGGTTTCCATTGGTGCACAGAGTGAGTAGAAGAGTGCAGGCTTTCCCTCACTAGCTCCTTCAAATAGCTTTTTGCCCCATGAGCTTTTTTAAGACTTAAAAAAATTGCAAGGTTGGGGAGGGAAGAATTGGGAGCTTGGGATTTGCAGATGCAAACTATTATATACAGAATAGGTAAACAACCAGGTCCTATTGTATAGCACAAAGAACTATACTCAACATCCCCTGATAAACCATAATGGAAAATAATATGAAAAACAATGTATATGTGTGTATAACTGAATCACTTTGCTTTACACTCTAAATCAACTATACTTTAATAATATTTTAAAAAATAAATTGTAAAATGAAATTAAAAAGAAACAAATTGCAAGCTGTCTTATATTTGCCTCTAAATAAACATTTCAAATATCTTTTTTTTTAAACAATTAAAAATGGCAAAATCTCCTAAAGCCATCTCTTCCACATTCACTCCTTACCTGATCTGATACACTTGCCCTGACTGTGGGACTCTTTACCAGCTTCCCATATGATATGTTGTGCCAAGATACAACTCTATAGCATGAATTGTGTCTCTTAATGCTTGGCTTAAATTTTATTGGGGAAAACTTTGCTTATTTGTTAGCAACAACCACTATTCTAAAGTTCTTCTATAGTTATAGTCTGTAATGCTACATATCACTTGAGGAATTCTGTAGATTTTCCTGGGCTGACTGATTTTTTTTCTGCTTTTTAAAAATTTTTTTAAAGAATGAGAAATTTGCTTTGATTCTATTTTAAAATAAGTTGATTTTTTTGACAGTGATTAAAACATAAGGACACGTTTGTAAAATATAAGCTGAGAATTTTAAATAATTTTGTTGCAATATTGTGATTTATAAGAAATATTTATATTTGGTCATATATGTGTGTGAGTGCTGTGTACTCAGTCACTCCAGTCATGTCTGACTCTGCGATCCCATGGGCTATAGTCGCCAGGCTCCTCTGTCCATGGGATTCTCCGAGCAAGAATATTGGAATAGGTTGCCATTCCCTTCTCTAGGGACTCTTCCTGACACAGGGATCGAAGCCCGGTCATAAATATATTTTGGTTAAGTATATTTCTCATATGTATTTTGTTTTCATCTATGGTTTCTAACTCATAGTTCTCAAACCCTTTGAAATTTCCTGGAAAATAAGAGTATCTTTGGGAGTATCTTTGTTAATCATAATTGCTCTCTTGTGCTCAGTTCCTGAAAATGCTTCTTTGACCCAAAGGTGAAATGGGTAAAATGGGTGTCTTGCTATTCCCAACAGGCTCTAAATAAGCATTTTAAATTTGTTCTTTTTTTTTTTTTAACAATTAAAATTTAAAAATCTCTGAAAGCCCTCTGTTCATCACGCATTCCTTATCTGGTCATAACAAGTTCTTATAAGAACACTTCCTTGTCCCACTGTGTCAGGCCCCATGCTCCACAAGGACGACGCCTCCTTGTGTGGGACCCCTTCCCCGCCTCCTTACCACTCTATGTTTCTCTTTGTCTGGCTGGCTTATATCCTTTGTAATAAATCAGTGATTGAGTGAGTAAATGGACTTTCTTGAATCCTGTGAGCCATTCTAACAAGCTAATGAAACCCAAGGATGGGGTCGTAGGAACCTTTGATTTATTACCAATTGGTCAGAAGCACAGGTAACCAGTTGGACCTGACACTGACATCTGAAATGGAGGGGGGTACTGTGGAACTGAGCTCTTTACCAGTGGAATCTGATTCAGTCTCCAGTTAGATAGGGCCAGAAATCAGTTGAGTTCTTGGACATCTTGCTGGCATCTGAGAATTGATCATTGGTTTGGGAGAGCCCCCCAACCCCCACCCTGCCCACGCACAGATAGGAACTAAGTCCAGGAACAAAATTTATTTATGCAGCAATATATTAATTTTCTACAGAAGTCTAGAAAGATAGTTCTGAAAACCATAAGGAAACATCAGATGCATGCTGCTGCTGCTGCTGCTAGGTCGCTTCAGTCGTGTCCGACTCTGTGCGACCCCATAGACGGCAGCCCACCAGGCTCCTCTGTCCCGAGATTCTGCAGGCAAGAATACTAGAGTGGGTTGCCATTTCCTTCTCCTATGTATGCATGCATGCTAAGTCGCTTCAGTCGTGTCCGACTCTGTACGACCCTATGGACAGCAGCCCACCAGGCTCCTCTGTCCACGGAATTCTCTAGGCAAGAATACTGGAGTGGGTTGCCGTTTCAGAAGGGAATAAAATGAGAAGAGTCACAGTTGTCCTGGATGAATTGCATTGGAATGCTTTGTTCATTCAAAGATCTCTTCTCCAACTACAGGAGCTTAAAGGACGTCAAGAAGGCTGGTGAAGTGACACCCCCTGCTGACCTGTGAGAGAATGCTAGGTCATTTCCCTGCGTTTCATCTGACAGGCCTTTTTTTCCTGGAGAAGATGATGATGGAGGACACATTATGTTCCATCCTCCCAGGTTACAATGAAAATCAGTAATTGCAGGTAAGTTTAGAGGTTGATTTGGGACCTTTGATCCTTTATTCTGATATTCTGATGATTTATTCTGATCCTTTGCTCTTAGAGTCTATGACACCAAAACTGTCCTGTAATTTGACTCGTCCTAGCCAGGAATATGCTGTCTTAGAATTCTACTATACTGACAGCTCTAGATAATCCTAAATCATTTAGGCCAGTATTATTACATTAGTTTTATAGGACAAGAAACTAACTTTTAGCAAACAAGATAGATAAAATGGTATAGAGCCAAGTCTAGAGAAACTATTTTTCCATTTGTTGTTTTTTCTTTATTACTTACACTATCTAGATTAGTGTGGTTGTTACTCACTGATGTCTCCATGAGACCTAAAAATCTTCTACTTTCCAACAGCAAAAAGTGCCTATTTTCCAAATGCTCTCTTACTAGCCACTTCCATAGGAGAATGTCTGACTGAATAATCCTTCTTAATAACTCTTGCCGTAGAATTTGAGCAGGCTTTGGGTTTTTTTAATGGCCCCAGACCTGAAGTCACTTTACATACTTTAAAATTCTTCCTTTAATACTCCAGTACCCCAAAAGTTAGTGATTTGCATTATGCACCACAAAATAGCAAACCTTGGACTAGAATCTAATTCTAAGCTTAAATAAATTTCTTGAGGCTAGGAACTGAGTCTTCCTAAAATTGAAGTGAAAGAGGAGAGTGAAAAAGTTGGCTTAAAGCTTAACATTCAGAAAACTAAGATCATGGCATCTGGTCCCATCACCTCATGGGAAATAGATGGGGAGACAGTAGAAACAGGGTCAGACTTCATTTTTTTGAGCTCCAGAATCACTGCAGATGGTGACTGCAGCCATGAAATTAAAAGACACTTATGCCTTGGAAGGAAAGTTATGACCAACCTAGATAGCACATTAAAAAGCAGAGATATTACTTTGCCAACAAAGGTCCATTTGGTCAAGGCTATGGTTTTTCCAGTGGTCATGTATGGGTGTGAGAGTTGGACTATAAAGAAAGCTGAGCACCGAAGAACTGATGCTTTTGAACTGTGGTGTTGGAGAAGACTCTTGAGAGTCCCTTGGACTGCAAGGAAATTCAACCAGTCCATCCTGAAGGAGATCAGTCCTGGGTGTTCATTGGAAGGACTGATGCTGAAGCTGAAACTCCAGTACTTTGGCCACCTCATGCGAAGAGTTGACTCATTGGAAAAGACCCTGATGCTGGGAGGGATTGGGGGCAGGAAGAGAAGGGGATGACAGAGGATGAGATGGTTGGATGGCTTCACCAACTCGATGGGCATGAGTTTGAGTGAACTCCGGGAGTTGGTGATAGACAGGGAGGCCTGGCGTTCTGCGATTCATGGGGTCGCAAAGAGTCAGACATGACTGAGTGACTGAACTTAACTGAAAATTGTTGTAACACCAAGTAGGCATAATTCTCTTTAAAATCCTTGGTTAATTGTTTTGCCAGTGGGAGAAATTGGTGCTAAGAACTGGGGAAATTTCATTCTACTTACAGTCCCACAAAAATGTTGGTTTATTACAGTTTACCAGTGAATATAATTTAAAAGTATATACTTTAGATCTCAAATTACTGAGAGAGCAATACAACAAAGCTACAGTAATCAAAATAGCATGGTACTGGCACAAAAACAGACATACAGATTAATGGAACAGAATGGAGAGGCAGAAATAAACCCACACAGACAAAGTCAGTTAATCCCCAACAAAGGAAGCAAGAATGTACAGTGGAGAAAAGAAACCCTCTTCAGCAATCAGCGTTGAGAAAATTGTACAGCAACATGCAAAAGAATCAGACAAGATTACTTTCTTATTCCATGCATAAAAATAAACTCAAACTGGACCTAAATGTAAGATCTAAAACCCTGAAGCTCCTGGAAGAAAACATAGGCAGCACATTATTTGGTGTTGATCTTAGCAATAGTTTTTTGGATATACATCCTCAGGAAAGGGAAACAAAAGTGAAAATTTTAAAAATGGGATTATGTCAAACTAAAACGCTTTCGTACAGTGAAGGAAACTATCAACAAAACAAAAAAGCTGCCTATTGAATGGGAGATTTTTGCAAATGATATATGCAATAAGGGGTTCATATCCAAAATATACAGAAAACTCATATAATTCAACATCAAAATAACAAATAACCTGATTAAATAATGGGCAAAAGGAAAGAATAGACATTTTTCCAAAGAAGACACACAGATGGACAACAGGAACATGAAAAGATGGTCAACATCACTAATCATCAAGGAAATGCAAATCAAAACCACAATGAGATATCACCTTACACCTGTCATAATGATTATTATCAAAAAGATAACAAATCACAAGTATAGACGAAGATGTGGAGAAAAGAAAACTCTTGTACACTGTTGGTAGGAATATTGGTGCAGCCACTATTGAAAACAGTATGAAAGTTCCTAGAAAAATTAGTTTGCTCGAGTCCCATTAGTTTATTTTTGCTTTTGTTTCCCTTGCCTGGGGAGATACATCCAAAAAAGTATTGCTAAGACTAATGCCAGAGAATCAATCTAGCCAATTTATTCCTGGATATTTATACAAAGGGAAAAAAATTAATTCCAAATGATACATGCACCACTAGGTTCACTGCACCTTTATTTACAATAGCCAAGATATGGAAAGTAACTAAGTGGCTGCAATAGACACATGGATAAAGAAGATGTAGACTATATAGTTTCAGTCATGAAAACATAGTCTTCCATTTGTGAAAACATGATAGATAGACCTAGAAGGTATTATCCTAAGTGAAATAAGTTTAACAGAGAAAGACAAATACTGCATGATCTCACCTACACGTGAATCTAAAAAACAAAACAAATGAACAAACATAACTAAACAGAAGCAGAATCATAGTACAAAGACCAAGCAAGTGGTCGCCAGACAGGAGGGGCTGGAGAGAGGAGAGAAATAGGTAAGGGGGATTGAGAAGTACAGACTTCCAGTTACAAAATGAATGATGGCTACAAAATGTACATTATGGGAAATATAGTCAATCCTTATACAGTATCTTTGTATAGTGGCAGATGGTAACTAGACTTAACATGGTGATCATCTTGAAATGGACAGAAATATTGAATCACTATGTTGCATACTAGGATCAAAAATAGTGTCCTAGGTCAATTGTAAGGCAAAAACAAACAAGACTCATACATAGAGAGATCAGATATATGCCTGTTAATGCAGGAGACACAGGAGACATGGGTTTAATCCCTGGGTAAGGAAGAACCCCTGGAGGAGGGAATGGAAATCCACTCTAGAATTCTTGCCTGGGAAATCCTGTGGACAGAGGAGCCTGGTGGGCTGCAGTAAATGGGGTTGCAAAGAGTTGGACATGTCTGAACATGGACACACATAGTTACCAAAGGTTGGGGGTAGGAGGTGGGAGAATTGGATGAAGGTGGGCAAATGGCATAAATTTCCAGTTATAAGATAAATAAGTACTATGGATGTAATGTACAACATGATAAATATTATTAACACTACTGTATGTTATATGACATTTAAGGGAGCAAATCCTGAGTTCTCATCACAAGGGGAAAAAAATCTGTATTTTTTTTTATATCTTTAATTTTGAATCCACATGAGATGATGAATATTCTCTACACTTTTCATAATAATCATTTTGGGATGTATGTGAGTCAATCATTATGCCATACACTTCAAACTTACACAGGGATGTATGTCCATTTTCTCAATGAAACTGTAGGGAAAAGAGTTGCTGAGAACATTTACTGGACGTATTTTGTTAAAAAGTATTATATTCTTCCACTTCAACACAATTAAAGTTCTCATCGAAGTAAAAATGACATCACATCCAGATTTAAAATAACTCAGTGCTTAGAATAGGTCCTGGCACATAGGAAAAGCCCATAAGCATCAACTACTATCAGATGTTCTAAAGCAACAGTACTTAGGGGGTCCCCAAAATCCTATTAAGAAGTCCATAGGAGAAACATTTTCATAACAGTGCTGGGGTATTAATCGCCCATCATTCACTTAACCATTGTGTTTAGTCACTAAGTTGGGTCTGACTCTTTTGCAGCCCCCTGGACTGAAACCTGCCAGGCTCCTCTGTCCATGGGATTTCTCAGGCAAGAAGACTGGGGTGGGTTGCCATTTCCTTCTCCAGGGGATCTTCCTGACCCAGGGATCAAACCCACATCTAGCGTGGCTGGTGGATTCTTTACTGCTGAGCCACCAGCAAAACCCTATTTAACCATTACTAGAAATCACTGTGCTCTTCACCGCTAGGACTAATACTCATTATAGTCACTGAATCGTTTACTGCCACACAATCTCAGTTAAAAAAAAAGTCAGCATTACTTAAAAATGCCCTTTATGAAGTAGTAAAACATAATAATTTTGTTATTAATAAACCTCAACTTTTGAGTATATTCCTTTTTAATATTCTGTATGATATAAACAGAACACATAAAACACTTCTATTCCCTGAATATGATGGTGTCTCAAGGAAAAAGCATGCATACAGTTGTCTGAGTTTTGAGATAAAATAGTCACATCTTTTAATAAACTACCATTTTTTTAATTGAAAGGCCCACTGACTGACAGATTGTGGTTATTTTGACTTTAATTTTTGGCATTTACTCTCTCAAAAATGAATGAAGTGAGACCATCACTTCAAGGAAAACAGCTAACAGTGTTTGTTGACAATAACACTTGAAGTTTCATATGAAAATCAGAATTTTGGAAAACTTATATCCAGCACTGTGAGCTTAACACTTTCCGAATACCTAAACAATTTTCTGATGAGATAGGTAGTCATATTAACAAATGTGACCTTTCATTTTCTATAATGAAGTGGGCCAATGTTTTACACAGTGTGTGACTCAATCAACCAATATTTTCCAAAGACAAACACATGTGCCACAAAATCATGCATGAGTAGAAAAACCTATTCAAACATAAGACAAGCCAATGAATTTGGATATAAAAAAAAAAAGTACAAAAAGTTTACTGATTAAAAAAAAAGTTTATTGATTTTGGTTTCAGAGTCCACATTTCAACTCACATTTAAGAAACTACCACTTGCTATATTGTGGTGTGGTAGCAAAGGTAATTGTTTGTTTAATTTCATTTATTTATGTGTTTTTGGCTGTACCGTGTTTTTCATTATTTTTTTTTCTTGCTGCACATGAAATTTCTCTAGTTTTGGTGAGCAGGGGCTATTCTGTAGTTGCAGTGTGCGGGCTTCTCATAGTGGTGTCTTCTCTTCTTGCAAGAGCAACTGCCCTAGACAGTGGGTTCAGTAGCACAAGGGCTCAGTTGCTCCATGGCATGTGGAATCTTTCCAGAGAAGGGATCGATTGGCAAGTGGATTCTTAATCACTGCACCACCGGGGAAGTCCAAAGGTAATTGTTACAGAGCTATTAAAATATTTCTCTTTTCCCAATGGCATATCTGAGTGAAGCTGAATTTTCTTCATCTACCCTAACTGAAGCAACATATTGCAATGGACAGATCAGAGATAGTATAAGAATCTAGACATCCTCTCTTCAGCCAGACAGTACAGAAATTTCAAAAATGTCCAATAATGCTACTCTTCCCACTAATTTTTTTTTTTTGGCTGGAGAATCTTATTTGTCCCTAAAATATATTTATGTTCTTATTAATGAAGCTATTATTCTTATTTTTAGATGAATATATAGATAATTGTCTTAAATGTTTCTGTTTTAGTGGCAAATGCTTTGGTTTCCTCATTTGTAAAATGGGCAAGGTAATATCATCCATTTCACAGGATCATTGTAGGATCAAAGAAGAGAATGTTCCCTAACAATGGTAAATCTCCATAAGAATGTTATTGCTACTGTTATTATTATTGTTATAACTATTATTGTCATCACTTTTTATTTAATGCATGTATGTATTTTTATATCCTCAATTAGATTACAAGCTTTTGAAAGGAAAGTATTGAGTCATTCTTTACTTCAATATTCCTCCTTGGTTACTGGTATGTAATAAAGATTTGAATAAGGCTTATTGAATGCATGAATAAATTTTTAAAAAACATAATTAAGAGGGCTGTGGCAATCCACAAATACATTTTTGTTTTGTTAAGAGAGAAAATCCAGGGTGGCAGTCTAGTAATGTGAAGATTATACTCCTTTCATTGAGAGATTGCCTCATTGTGATGAAAGTAGTCTTACTACTGAAATCTTTTGAGCCACAAGAATTTTTAAAAGATTCCAAGATAAATATTTATAGCTCCTCAAGGGAGACTGAGGTCAAAATTCTACAGGGAAAGAATGAACCCAAAAAGAAGAGACTTGAGTATGAATCAACATGAAAAATAGAACTATAACAGAAAATGGTGTTTTGGGATTACTTGCTAAGTCATCTCTGACTCTTGCAATCCCATGGACTATAGCCTGCTAGGCTCCACTGTCATGGGATTCTCCAGGCAAGAATACCCGAGTCCTGGACCCAGGAATCAAACCCGAGTCTCCTGTGTTGCAGGCAGATTCTTTACTGACTGAACTATGATAGAAGCCCATAATATAAAATGTTTACCTAAATTCCGGGACAGTAGTTTACCTCTCATACAAAATAATATAAAAGAGATTCAAGTCATCTATATCAATGGTCCCCAACCCTCTAGGCACCAGGGATTGGTTTCACAGAAGACAACATGTCTATGGACTGGAGAATGAGGGTAATGCTCTTGGGATGATTTTCATAAGGAGCACGCAATCTAGATCTCTCACAGGTGCAGTTCACACTAGGTTTCAAGTTCCTGTGAGTAGTGTCTTCTGCACTGGCTTGTAGATTCTTTACCACCAGCGCCACCTGGGAAGCTGGGTCTATATAGTTAAGCTCTTACTATTCAATCAACTGAATGATTGGCAGGTTATATGAAGAAAAGCTATGACCAACCTAGACAGCATATTAAAAAGCAGAGACATCACTTGGCCAACAAAGGTCCGTCTAGTCAAAGCTATGGTTTATCCAGTAGTCATGTATGGATGTGAGAGTTGGACCATAAAGAAAGCTGAGCGCCCAAGAATTGATGCTTTTGAACTGTGAAGTTGGAGAAGACTCCTGAGAGTCCTTTGGACTGCAAGAAGATCAAACCAGTCCATCCTAAAGGAAATCAACCCTGAATATTCATTGGAAGGACTGTTGCTGAAGCTGAAGCTCCAATACTTTGGCCACCTGATGCGATGAACCAACTCATTAGAAAAGACCCTGATGCTGGGAAAGACTGAAGGCAGGAGGAGAAGGGGACGACAGAGGATGAAATGGTTGGGTGGCATGAGCTTGAGTAAGTTCTGGGAGATGGTGAAGGATAGGAAGCCTAGCATGCTGCAGTCCATGGGGTTGCGAAGAGTTAGACACAACTGAGTGACTGAACAATGAAGGATTATGGTTCTGTAAGGAAACCAATGTTAGATGAATAAATTTTCAGTGCTTTCAGAATTACAAGAAATTCTTTTAAGTTTCTAATAAGAAAATACCATCTTGAGTTAATATAACTAAAATTAAATTCTGATCCAATGGGAATATTCAAGGTTAAGATCAGACTTATAAGAAAAGGAGTATAGCACCATACAGGTGTATGTAAGTGGGAATAGAGAAGAGCAAATGGACCTCCTAAACACAGGGATCAAATGAGTATGATCCGACCAGAGGACACACCCAGCAGGATAATATCCTGCCTCTCTCCTCATTGCCTTTTTACAAACTTTATAGTTGTAAAAAGTTTTTGACACCTACGGGCACTGCTTGGCTCTGCTTCAGACTCTGGAACCAAATCAAGGAAAACATCATAAGCACTAAAATAATAGTTTGTTAGGTCAGCCTCCAGTAAAAAATGTTGCTAATCTCTCTCTGACTTTGAAAATTACCTAGTTCTCATCTTCTGCCTCTTAATATGGTTGAAGTGGGCCCCTCCTTTGGTTCCTCTATAGCTAAGCCCTGGCTGAGTTGGGGTTTTATACAGTAACATGTTACTTTTCACCACTTATCTGTCACAAACATATCATTGACTCTCCTAACTCTGGGGTCTTTTTGCCTGCCACACAATATGGGAAAATAAATTACAAAACTGTAAGCAAGCTACATTGAAAAAGCACCTAAAATATTACAAATTTGCTTTTCTGCCTATTGAGGAAAGAATGGGCTTTCTGTAATAACAAGTAAAAGAAAGCTAAGAACAGTGGACCTTTGATATTTTGGTGCTGAAACAATGAGACCCACAAGCACAGCCATCTAGAATTGACCCACTGAGCTAGCACAGTCCAACTCTGTGACAATTCCACAGAAGCCAAAGCAGTGGATCCAGCACTTCAGTGCCACAGTCTAAGCTGTTGGTGGAGTGAAAGAGCTAAACTGTGCTGCACAACAACCTTTGGAAACATGATTAATTTATTTTGGTCTTCAGTGACATTGAAAATAAATTCATATTCTAAAGCTAAGATAATGACTTGTGTTAAGGGACAAGGATAAACATTAGTAAGTTTGGCTGAATGATGACAACTAAATGTTGTTGGCTAAAATAGAGGGGTGGAATTGCTGATTTAATAAAGTATGAGTTAAGGATTGGGATGGGGAAGATAATGGATGATCTTCAATTATAGGCTTATGTGGATCTAGGGGCTTGTATGGCAACCAGTGGGGTAGATCATAAGAGAAAACTAGGAGTTAACTGAAAGAAAAAGGGAATCTTATTGGCTTTGAGAGTCTGGAGAGCTTATTGGTTTTGAGAGTCAGTTGATATAGATATTCATTCATCCATTGACTAATCTTATATTTACTGATAATTTTCTATGTTTCAAAAAATGGTCTGGACACTGTGGATGCAACAGGGAGTAAAACAGAAATAGATTTAAACTTCAAGGAACTTACATCTTAGTGGAAAGAGTCAGAAACAGATAGTAAACACATGGGGAAAAATACCAGATAACAATTGCAATGCAGAAATTAAACTGAATATTATGAAAGAGACTGAGTTTGAGTTTTTCTTTTAAATCTGGGGATAGGGAAGGGAGGTGAGTAGAGGAGGGCCCTTTGAAGATGTGATATTTAAGCAAAGACCTGATGTCAAGAAGGAGCCACACACATACCCTGAGGGATGTGGGGCTGAAATGAACCCAGTCTGGTGGAAAAATTCCAGCAGACAGACTAATTCCAAAACCCTGGGAGGCCAACGTGGCCAAGAAAGAGTAGACAAGAAACAAACGGCTAAGCAAGCAGGATAAGGACCCTGTGAGGAAGGATGGCAGGAACTTAAACCACGATTCTGAGGTGTACAGAAGCAGAGAACCAGTTCAGAGAGAACGTGTCCAGAGCTGTACGGGGGTAGGTGTGGGGTTCAGTCATGGATAAACTGGGCAAAGTTAGAATCCAGTATAGCTTGCTATAAGTAAGGAAGCAAAAGTTAACTTGGATCTGAGGTAGTGTTTTCCGGTGGAGATCTTTATAATAATAACCACACTGACAACCACATTGTCACAGTAATCTACCCATATACCTCTGACAGCCTTTTGCTCTCTGATTGCCTTTACAACTTTAACTCATTTTTTCCTGTTGATTAAAATCAGGTGTCCAATTCTCTTGACCCAAATTTCAAAATTTTAAGCATTTATTTATTTATTCATTTGGCTGCACTGTCTTAGTTATGGCACACAGGATCTTTTGTTGCAATGCACGGACTCTAGTCGTGTCTCACAGGCTTCAGAGCGCACAGGCTCAGTAGTACTGGCATTTGGGCTTAGTTGCTTTGGGTATGTGCGATATGTGTGATCTTAGTTTCCTGACCTAAGGGATCAAACCTGAGTCCCTGCATTGCAAGGTGAATTCTTAAGCACTGAACCACCAGGGAAGTCCCTCAACTTTCGAATTTTAGTTGAGTTTAAGATTCTACCCTCAGGGATCCACTAATGCACAATGTACTACCATTCTCACATAGGTGCATTGCTTTATATTTATATTTTTACATTTTGATACTATGTGAGTTTTTTCAGGGTGAAGGATTATGTTTTATTCTTTATATTACAAACAACTGACATAATGCCTGGCACAAGGAAGTATTCAATATATTTGCTTAAATAAATGAATTTAAAAATGAGTAGATGATGGCTTATTCAAATCCTTTGTAAAATCAAGCAGGGCAAATGTATAAGATTAAAGCTGTTAAAAGTGTGAGTATGTTTAATACATGCCAGGTGCTATATACTTGTGTTGTTGTTGTTCACATGTGACTCTTTGTGACCCCATGAACTGCAGGTTTCCCTGTCCTTCACTGTCTCCTAAAGTTTGCTGGAACTAATGTCCACTGATTCAGTGATGCCATCCAAAAATCTCATACTTTCATTATGTCTGTTAATTCTCATAGCAAGTCAATGTGGTGGAGAGTGAAATCATTTACAAACTGCAGCTCAGAACGAATAAAGAGCAGCAGCAAGGTCATACACCTGATGATGGGCAAGGCTGGGAAACAATGTCTGGGTTCTTTCCACTGCTGTGCTTATTTTATCCAGTTAGCCCAAGATCACAGCAAGGATGGTGTTGAACTCACAGACATGTGTGCAAGAAGGGAAATTTTCTGTCCCGGGTGCAGATAGTTCCTGATTGCTATGAATGTTTTCATTTTACTAGGCAGTGGAGAAGTATTTAAGATTTTAAGTGATACAATAACATGTACTATGCTATGATGGATATGATCTTTGAGATAATTATTTTCATTGCTTTGGCTACTTTGTACAGGCTGACCCAATAGAGAGATCAGTTGGTGCTTATCACAGATCTTCTATATGAGGAATTATGGAGAATTACAATTGAAACTGTAGAACTAGAAAAGAATAATATAGAAGATATTAAGTAGGGAAAAAAACGACAGAATCTCATTAAATGTAGTATAACATGGAGAGAGTTCTGACAAATTTAACTCTAGGAATATGAGCCTATGGATCTTAAGAGCACTGGGGAATTTGGAATAGAATCCAATTTTAGGGATGTGTTAAGGGCTGCTTAAAATTCACCATTGCAACAAAAAGAATAAAATACTTAGGAGTATATCTACCTAAAGAAACAAAAGACTTATACATAGAAAACTATAAATCACTGATGAAAGAAATCAAAGAGGACGCAAACAGATGGAGAAATATACTGTGTTCATGGATTGGAAGAATCAATATTGTCAAAATTGCTATACTACCCAAAGCAATCTATAGATTCAATGCAATCCCTATCAAGCTACCAATGGTATTTTTCACAGAACTAGAACAAATAATTTCACAGTTTGTATGGAAATACAAAAAACCTCGAATAGCCAAAGTAATCTCGAGAAAGAAGAATGGAACTGGAGGAATCAACCTGTTTGACTTCAGACTATACTACAAAGCCACAGTCATCAAGACAGTATGGTACTGGCACAAAGACAGAAACATAGATCAATGGCACAGAATAGAAAGCCCAGAGATAAATCCACGAACCTATGGTCACCTTATCTTTGACAAAGGAGGCAAGGATATACAATGGAAAAAAGACAACCTCTTTAACAAGTGGTGTTGGGAAAACTGGTCAACCACTTGTAAAAGAATGAAACTAGAACACTTTCTAACACCATACACAAAAATAAACTCAAAATGGATTAAAGATCTAAATGTAAGACCAGAAACTATAAAACTCCTGGAGGAGAACATAGGCAAAACACTCTCCGACATAAATCACAGCAGAATCCTCTATGACCCACATCCCAGAATATTAGAAACAAAAGCAAAAATAAACAAATGGGACCTAATAAACTTAAAAGCTTTTGCACAACGAAATTCAGTACATTTTTAAGGTATCCTAATGGTTCACTTGGGCTTCCCCAGTGACTCAATGGTAAATGGTAAAGACTCTTCCCTGAGTCAGGAAGATCTCCTGGAGAAAGAAATAGCAACCAACTCCAATATTCTCGCCTGGAAAATCCCATGGACAGAAGAGCCTGGGGGGCTATAGTCCACAGGATCACAAAAGTGTTGGATATGACTTAGTGACTAAAGAATAAAATGATCTCTTTATATATCATGGACTGGGTGAATGTAAGTTACAGCAATTCATGTCTCAGTTCCTCATATTCAAATTGATGAGAATTTTCTTAGGTGATTTTGAAGGTCATTGTCCCCTAAATTTGTAAGTTTCTTGTGAATTGAGGCAGTTTCCTTCTTTTATATGCTCCTCCCCTTCCTTCCTTCTTTTTATTTCAAAATGATGATCCTGAAAGT
Organism: Odocoileus virginianus; assembly: GCF_023699985.2. Classification (NCBI taxonomy): domain Eukaryota; kingdom Metazoa; phylum Chordata; class Mammalia; order Artiodactyla; family Cervidae; genus Odocoileus; species Odocoileus virginianus. Next base: position 12,373,008 of record NC_069684.1, on the reverse strand, counting down.
GACCATTATCTGGATGAACGAATATGTTTAAAAACAAGCATATAATCAGAAATTTTTCCCAGGTTTTACACACAATAGTAAATTATTTTAGTTTGCAAGGCCTGAAAATATTTGTGATTGCTTCTTCTCCTCAGTAAGCATTGCTCCACACAACTGCCTACTATTTTTTCTTTTAAAAAATTTAAACATTTAAATTTAAATGACAACTTAATCCATAGTTATGAGATGGTCTTCTATTGTGGTTTCCTTTTCCTCCACAGTAATTATTTGACAAAACACTTTTTCTGTTTACTTTCAACCATTTCACCATATCACATCCTCAGAAATGACTAAGAAGCCCTACTGTCATCAATCATCCAGTTGAGGTATGTGGCAGAGTCTTAAGACTTCATTCTAGAACCTTAATATGAGAAATAGAAGCGTACTAGCTTGTGTCATTTATGGTCCTGTGTTCATTGCATCTTAAAAAAAAAAAACAACAGAATTTGGGAAGCATAACTCAGAATTTGGTAACACAAAGAAGAAATGTTACAGGAAAACATGTGATCATATATTAAATGCAGAGCAGTAAAGCTTGGAAAGTGGGATACTGATTTATTCCATTGTCTCTTGGATGAATTTAGATCAGTTATTGAAACTAATAGAATAGAAAATAATTTGACAAAAGAGCTTAGAAAGCTAAGAAGAGAGAATTCATTCATTGAAAATATTTATAGAGTTAATTAATACATTATTGAGTTAACTTAATAAATAAGTTAATATCAACTTATTTAGGTATCATGCTTTACGTTGGTTCTATCAGTCAGCTCAGTCGCTCTGTTGTGTTAGACTCTTAGCAACCCTATGAACCGCAGCACACCAGGCCTCCCTATCCATCACCAACTCCCGGAGTCCACCCAAACCCATGTCCATCATGCTTCTCATGATGTACTCTGCATATCAGTTAAATAAGCAGGGTGACAATATACAGCCTTGACGTACTCCTTTACCTATTTGGAACCAGTCTGTTGGTTCATGTCCAGTTCTAACTGTTGCTTCCTGACCTGCATATAGATTTCTCAAGAGGCAGTTTAGGTGGTCTGGTATTCCCATCTGTTTCAGAATTTTCCACAGTTTGTTGTGATCCACACAGTTAAAGACTTTGGCATAGTCAATAAAGCAGAAGTAGATGTTTTTCTGGAACTCTTTTAACTTATATGCAGAGTATACCATGAGAGACACTGGGCTGGAAGAAGCACAAGCTGGAATCAAGATTGCCAGGTGAAATATCAATAACCTCAGATATGCAGGTGACACCACCCTTATGGCAGAGAGTGAAGAGGAACTAAAAAGCCTCTTGATGAAAGTGAAAGAGGAGAGTGAAAAAAAATTGGCCTAAAGCTTAACATTCAGAAAACTAAGATCATGGCCTCTGGTCTCATCACTTCATAGGAAATAGATGGGGAAACAGTGGAAACAGTATCAGACTTTATTTTTGGGGGGCTCCAAAATCACTGCAGATGGTGATTGCAGCCATGAAATTAAAAGACACTTACTCCTTGGAAGGAAAGTTGTGACTAACCTAGATAGCATATTTAAAAGCAGAGACCTTACTTTGCCAACAAAGGTCCATCTAGTCAAGGCTATTGTTTTTCCAGTGGTCATGTATGGATGTGAGATTTGGACTATAAAGAAAGCTGAGCGCCAAAGAATTAATGCTTTTGAACTGTGGTGTTGGAGAAGACTCCTGAGAGTCCCTTGGACTGCAAGGAGATCCAACCAGTCCATCCTAGAGGAGATCAGTCCTGGGTGTTCATTAGAAGGACTGATGTTGAAGCTGAAACTCCAATACTTTGGCCACCTCATGTGAAGAGTTGACTCATTGGAAAAGGCCCTCATGCTGGGAAGGATTGGGGGCAAGAGGAGGAGGGGACGACAGAGGATGAGATGGCTGGACGGCATCACTGACTTGATGGACGTGGGTTTGGGTGGACTCTGGGAGTTGGTGATGGACAGGGAGGCCTGGTGTGCAGTGGTTCATGGGGTTGCAAAGAGTCGGACACGACTGAGCGACTGAAGTGAACTGAACTGCTTTTTGATGATCTAACGGACGATGGTGATTTGATCTTCGGTTCCTCTGCATTTTCGAAATCCAGCTTGAACATCTGGAAGTTCATGGTTCATGTACTGTTGAAGCCTGGCTGGGAGAATTTTGAGCATTACTTTACTAGCGTGTGAGATGAGTGCAGTTGTGTGGTAGTGTGAGCATTCTTCAGCATGGCCTTTCTTTGGGATTGGGATGAAGGCTGACCTTTTCATTGGTTTTATAGCAGAGCACAAAATGGACAGCTCCTTTGCTCCCCAAGAGGACAGCCCAGAGCATGAAACTGTAGGGAATGAAGGTGTTGCATAAGTAACTTGAAGTTTTAAGATGGAGAATTGCTGGCGAAATAGAAGGAAAAGGGGAGAAGCCTGGTTTGTCTGGGCAGAAGAAGGGAAGTGTTGACCTGGTAAAATCTTTTTGAAAAAAGTAATGTTTAGATTGAACACTGAAGTTAACTAGATGCCAGCATGGCAGAGATAATGAAAAAGAAATGGAATACATGGGATGATAATTAGACAGTCAAGAGTATGAGATATTCTTTGAACTGAAAGAAGTCTACATAGCCATGGAACAAACAGAAACAAAAAAACCCTACAAATAGAACTACCATATGACTCAGAAATCCCATTACTGGGCATATACCCTGAGAAAACCATAATTAAAAAGGCACATGCACCCCAGTGTTCACAGTAGCACTATTTACAATACTCAGGACATAGAAGCAATCTAAATGCCCATTGACAGATGCATGGATAAAGAAGAGGTGGTGCATATACACAATGGAATACTACTCAGCCATAAAAAGGAATGAAATTGACTCATTTGTAGAGACAGAGTGAAGTCAGAAAGAGGAAAATAAATATCATATATTAATGCAAATATGAGAAACAGATGATGATTATTGGGTCAAGATATTCTGAGATGGTGTCAAAGAGAGTGGGTAGCATCCCAAAGGGAGTGGGGAGTCACTGAAGGAAAGTGACAAAAGATTTGTGTAGCACAGTGATCATGATCTTATTGGATCCTATTGGAGAAAGCTTTGGAAGGAAAATGAATGAAAGTGGGGAACATACATGTGTATATTTATATGTGCCTCTGGGAAAATACGTCTACCAGATAAGGTATTAATTCTGTATTAATTCTGTATTAATGGCAGAAAAAGCAAGAAGTTTGGTATGATGATATATCACATTTATGCAGCCTGGAAAGTCTTCTTTCTTGACGACAACACTCATTGTGAGATTGTAAATGTTTGTGTTGCTAGAAGCATTTTAAGAAAGCAAGATTTTCTAGCCTTTCTGGAAAGGGTTCAAATTTTTGGTTCTCAGACCTTTGGATATCAGGGATCAAAAATTACTTCCCTCTCCCCTCCGAAAAACAAAACAAAGCAATAACCCCAATAAAAATTTGGATTGCTATTTTTAATGCTAAATTTTTTAAAAAATTTATTTCATTAATCATTTTTATATTGGATTTTTTTTTTTTTGCTACACCCCACAGCATGCAGGATTTCAGTTCCCTAACCAGGGACTGAACCCACACCCCACGCAGCACAAGTGTGGAATCCTAGACACCGGATGGCCAGGAAAGTCCCTAACACCAAAATTCAAAGAGCATAAAATCTCACAGTAAATAGTAAGGCTTCTTATTCCTGCGAAAGGACAGTTAATAACATTTTTGTGTATATGACTTTTCTAGTTATGGTATAGTTCACAAAGCTATAACGTTTTGTCTTATTCACAATGGCCCAAAAACTGAATTTGTGTAAGCCTCAGTTCTACCTACCAGAGAGACAGGATAAAAACCAGTGTTGCCTTTACTTGTGAATCAAACATACCCTAAGTCACTTAAGGGCTTGAAATACACCTTAGGTCCACAGCTGTGTCTTTTACGATAGACTAGAAGGGGCTTGGGGCTTCCCTGGTGGCTTAGTGATAGAAAAATCTGCCTGCCAATGCAGGGAATGCAGGTTTGATCTCTGGGTCAGGAAGATCTCCTGCAGAAGGAAAAGACTACCCACTCCAGTATTCTTGTCTGGGAAATCCCATGGACAGAGGGGCCTGGCGGGCTATGTATGGGGTCCCAGGCCATGGGGTTGCAAAGAAGCAGATATGACTGAGCCACTAATCAGCATCATCGACCAGGGGATTAACCTCTCTTCCCCAGAAAGCAGCATTAGTTGCTTATGTGCTGGAAGACAGCAGATGTTTCTGAGTTTTCCTTTGCTTGATAGCTACTAGATTTGTAAATATACCCCTGGAAGACACAACACAATTCTGATGAGTCATCGTGCTTTCATTTAAGGGTGCTGAAAAGTAATCCCAGAATAGGAACAGAAACTTAAAACCTCTTATTTTAAGACTTCCGTGACTTGTGGCATTTTTCTAAGGAGGTGACACATAAAATAGCTGCATATATAGTAATTTATATTGAAAATATTTAGAAAATAAAGATCCGATGAGTGAGCATCACTGAAAATGTTTATTGACATTATATTTTCACTTTACTTTTATTCTTAGCTAAAATAGTTCATCTGGTGGAAAAGAGCTTTGTAAACATAAGCGTGTAATTTCCATCTCTATATAAAGCAGGCTTAAGAAGGTCTATGTGTTTAGTTTTTTAGAGAAAAAAACAATTAAAAAAGCCATGGGCTTTGAAATCAGGAAGACTTGAATCTGGATCTCCACTCCAACACTTAGTAACTTAACCTTGGGCAATTTAGGGAAACTGTGCCTTAGTCTTTCATTTATATGGGAATATTATTAATTATTAATTAATGTGGATAATACCTTTTCACAGTGCAGCTGAACATGAATGAAAGAGCATCAATATGTTTTCTGGACCCTCAATAAATGGTTGCTATTCTCTTCTCAAGTTCATTCTTCCAGTTCTAGTATCTAATGCTTAACTTCCACTTAGATCCCTTTGAATATATAGGATGGTGGACATCCATCTGCCTGATCTAGAATGTTCTCCACAAGGAAACATGCAAATGTTAATTTTCCCATTGCTTCTCGAATCAAAGTTTGCCTCTTTGATTAATTCTGGATTTCAATTGAGTTTTAGTTACAAAAAAATTATCAAAGCATTGTTTATAACAGTGAAAAGTTGGAAACAGCATACCCTAAAATACTCATCCTTTAAAAAATTCTAGTGTACCATATATTGTAATTCTACACAATTGTTAAAAATTGGCACGTTAAATATTTCCAACATGCTGTGAATAGGGAGAAATAGAAATAAAACAATGTATACAGTGTAATGATATGAAAAAGCATATGTGCAGGCATACAATAAAAAACCAGAATGATAATACAACAAATGTTAACCATTGTTAACTCTGGGTGTTAGGGTGTATGATTTCTATTTTTTTTCTTCTGTATAACTAGGCCAGTGGCTATGACTTCTATAAGCCAGGATGTAAGAAGTACCACATTTCTTCTATTTTTCTAGTCAAATTGTTGAATTTCCAGTACTGTTGAAACTTATTTCCTCTTAAAATTCTCCAAGTTTGTGCAAATGTCCTGTGGATACTGTAAAGTTCCAAACTTTTAAATAGAATCTTCTGCTTTTGGCATATTTTCTTCATCTATGATAAGCCCAGCATGCCTTTAAATCTAAGAATTGTTCTCGTGCCTCTGTGCCAAGTTTGAGTCCTGTGAACTACTGCAGATATAGTCCAACGTTAACCCCATCATCGTGCATTTTATAATCCCAAATCTCTTCATTCTTCCTCAAATTGTTTTTCTCATTTTTTTTTTTTTTGGTGGTGCCACATGGTATGTGGCATCTTAGTTCCCAGACCAGGAATTGAACCCATGCCCCTTGCAATGAAAGCCCTGGGATGGTGGAATCTTAATTACTGGACCACCAGGGAAGTCCTGTTTTTCTCATTTTCACATGGTAAAAGTGGTTCCCACTAAGAATTAATTCATGATGTGTGTAATTTAAAGATAAAATCTAAAAATACATATCAAATGCATACTATTGTGTATCACTGTGTATTACTTATGTACTACTATGTAATAATATCTATAACTTACTATGTATAAGGCACTAAAGTCCTTAATTCTAAAAAGAGTCTCTGAACCAGCAATCCTACACAAATTATCTTCTATCATGCAGTCAGGTAGCCATTCTGCAGAAGTCTTGATACCTGCTCTTTATCTGAGGCATGGGGCTACCAATTCTCTGTAAATACATAAACCAACTGGATCCCTTCTACCTCGTCTTCATGTTTGCTCCCTTTCATAATTCCCTACAAGAATTTGTGCTTTTCAAACATAATTGGGAAAAGGCATGGAAGAAAGTGGGGAGTCCACAGTAGTAATCTTTATGGTGGTTGTTTAACTTCTTAAAAGATTTTTTATTAAGGGAACACAAAATCATGACTTGGGAGTAAAAAAGGAAAAAATACCCACAATCATGAGGGATAAACACAAAAGGATGGCACATACATTTTCTAAACGTTCAACAATGGAATTGTTACCTTTCTAATGTGAAATTTTTTAAAAAAGTTATCAGGGACCAAACAAAGCAGCTGTAGACAAAAAACTCAGAAACGTTTCCATTTCCTATTTATTTGGGAGCTTTTTCTCTGACTTCTAAGGCTCAATTAATTTATCTGTGAATTTGTTGTTGTTCAGTCTCTTAAGTTGTGTCCAACTCTTTTCCGACCCTATGGACTACAGCATGCCAGGCTCCTCTGTCCTCCACTATCTCCCAGAGTTTGCTCAACTTCATGTCGACTGAGTCACTGATGCTATTTAACCAGATGTGAACAAGCAATGGGAAATGGCTATAGATATGGAATTTGAGGTCACAGATTTGGTTAAACTTTGATGTTCAATTTTGGGTAAATCTTCTACTTTACAAGGTTGGGGTCATGCTGCCAAGACCCCCCCTTAATCTCAGGGTTTACACTCCATCGGAAGACCTCAGTACACTGAAGAGTTTCTTCTTTAAGCAATCATGTCTGCCCCTCTGAGGACTTAAAAGCAGAGGATACATTTTATAATCCTGAATATCTTTTTCCCCTAAATTGTTTTTCACAATTTTCAGATGGCAAAACTGATCCCAACTAAGAATAAACTGACTTAACTTGTTCAGACATAAATATATGAAGTAAGAGGCAATTTGGAGATTATATCTTCAGTTGCTGAGTCGTGTCCAACTCATTGCTTAATTCTTAATAAACACTGTTAAATACATACCATGTATAAGACATTAAGTCTCTAGATTGAGTGTCTGAATCATCCATCTGATACAGATTATCTTCTCCTATCAAATGGCTTGGTTTATTCCTGTAGCTGAGTTTTTGTCAAATTGCCTCAACCGAGTTTTTCCCATTTTGATAAGTCTCCTCCCTTGGGAGTTGACCATTCCTTTTTGACACAGTAATAATTCTGGTTTTCCCCTCCCCACATTACAGTCTCCATTCTTCCGTCTCTGCTGCTATCTTCCTAAATACCGGGTTAATAATGTCATTCCCTTACTAGGCCAAGAAACCAACACCCGTCTCTGACAATCAACTACCAAATTCAAAACAAAACAGTGTAACTAATTAGTTCCATCATTTAATAGTTGAGAAGTTTCTTTTTTTGAATTTGCCACATCTATTTATTCTCTTTTTAAAAAAATTTTCTTTGTTATTAAAGTATGGTTGATTTACAGTGTTTTGGCTAGTTTCAAGTGTACAGTAAAGTGATTCGGTTATATGTGTCTATCTATTCTTTTTCATATTCTTTTCCCTTATAGATTATTGCAAAATATTGAGGATAGTTCCCTGTGCTATATAGTAGGTGCTTGTTGGTTACCTATTTATATGTGGTAGTCTGTACATGTTAATCCCAAACTCCTAAATTATCCCCCTTCTTCCACGTCGGTGATACCTGAAAGGTTTCTTTCTTTCTTTTTTGATTAATTCATTTTGGGCTGTGCTGGATCTTCATTGCTTTGGTGAGGGCTTTCTCTAGTTGTGGCAAGCGGTGGGGTTGGGGGGAGGCTATTCTTCCCTGTGGTGCATGGGCTTCTTATTGAGGTGGCTTCTCTTTTGCCGAGCACAGGCTCTAGGGCACTTGTGCTCAGTGGTCACGGATTTCAGGCCCTCAAGCTTGGGCTTAGTTACGCCTCGGCACGTGGAATTTTCCTGGACCAGGGATCAAAACTTGGTCCCCTGTGTGCCCTGCATTGCCAGGTGGATTCTTATCCACTGCTCCGCCAGACAAGTCCAGGAAGTTTCTTCTTCATCACAGGAAAATGTCTAAATTCCTCCATCTGTTTTTCATGAATTTTTAAAGTCTGATCCTTAGTGTACATTTCTGAACTGCTCTCTTCACAGGCTCTTCTCCTTTCTTAGAATTGCCTTTATATTTCCTCTCAATCATTAATTCCTCCCTTTATCTTTGCTGCTTAAATTGATCACAGCTACCCACCAAAATCCAATCCTAGTTTCATGGCTCAGTTTGGATTTCAGACTTGATTTAGTGCCTTCTTGTCTCTTCCTTACTGTTGTATTTTCTGTTCAAGACACTTGTATTTGCTTTTGGTCATATATGTCTTTCATGGTTCATGTGACAATACAGGTTCTGTCTGAAACTTTCCTCTCACATGGTTTCATGGTTGGTTGGCGTATTTTCATCTTTCAAGTCAAAATGTATCCTCAGAGCAGCCTTTTCTGGACATGTTTTTATTTTTCTTTTGTCATTATCATGTTTAACTTGCTCCTTGTCTCCTGCATGCACTAGGATGTAACCTCCATGAAAATATGGACATTGTTCACTCTATCCATTGCCTAACCGCATGCCAGGCACAGGGTGAGCAGGCAAGACCTCTGGGGACTATGGAGCCCTTGGTAAAGTTGGGTTATGTTTCCAGGAATTCTCAGGCCCAATCTTGGCACAGAGGTGGGTAGACGGGTCTTATTTTCAAAGGATGAAGGGACTTGGCTACTTCAGTAGTGATTCTGTGCTTACTGAGTTTAATTTTTCCTTCCCCAAGTGTATTACAAAATTTGTAAAGGATTTCCTAGTATGGACATTTAAAAACTGTTGTGAATGAGGGACCAAATGAATGAATCATATTAATTGGGTGAACTGATGCTGTTTACTAAACACACATTAAATCCAAAGAGAATGATGTGTGAGAGTTGGTGGAACATTCCAAAATAATGACGATATATAACTTAAGTCATAGGTTTATTACAAGTAGCAGAATGGCTGTTAAGGAAAGTAAATAGAACTATCTAGAGAGTCAAATGAAAAGGAGAATGTTTTTCTAGAACTATTATTTATAGTAAAATAGTCATACCTTCTTTCTTCCTATTTTAGTGATAAAGGAAAATATTATCTGATATTTCAATGCTTTCTTTAAATTTAACAATTTATAAGTGACAATGGACATACAACTGTTTAGGATGTTAGCTTAAAATTTTATTTTTAATTCAATTACTGGACCACTGCTACTTTCAGGAAAGCAAAAGTACTTCAGTAAGGTATTAATTAGGTGATGTTTAAATTTGTTGAATCAGAACTGTTTTCTTTAATAGTCCTGTCTATATGTAGAAAACAGTTGGATCATTTTGTTAATTTGGAATGAGTTAGATTAGCAGACATTTTTTTATAACTTCTGGATTTTTGTTATTGTGGTTATAAATGATCAAATTTAATCTATCCAAAAAAATAAACTTGGGACTAACTGGACTTTAAGGCTAAATTATAAATGTAATGAAATTAAAATTTGTTATGTGACTATTTTTGTTATTTGGGTGAGGATCAAGAGTTGTCTTTGTTGTGTTTCCAATCAGAGAAAGAATATATATATATATATATATATATATATATGTATATATATTCATTCTTTATATATGTAAAGAATGAATGAAAACATATCTTTCCAAAGAGAAAATGTTGGTCTTGACAATATATTTAAAAAGTCAAATAGCAAAGGTGCTTTTGAGATGCTTAGTCACTGGTTTTATAAACATAAATATAGAAATGCTATTACCATTCTCTAATGGAAACTCTCTACTGACATCATCAGAACTCAGTTAATTGAGGAACTCTGGACATTTGCTTAGCATTAATTCTTCCTAATCAAGATTGCCTTCAAAGCAAAAGACATGGATTCAACCTCTTGTATGACTGCCAGTACATTTAAATACCAAAGGCACAAGAATTTTTAAATCCCTATAAAGTGTCTGCAAGTCAGTTTCTGAGCTGTATGACTGGGTTTGTGCCCATTCTGACAGAATGGCTGAAATTAGACATAAGCTTACTTTACCAAATTTAGAGGGATCTTGAAGAACAGAAAATAGCTTGTACATTATTGCCCGAGTAAGTAAAATGAATTAGGACCACTTGGTTTTGTCAAAAGTTCCTGAACATGGTTCTACTGTGTATTAAGTCATATGAATTATTGAAAATATGATTCCATTTGTACAATATAAATTTGTAAGTCAGGGATTTCGCTGACTTGGGATAGACTGAAAAGATGGTCAAACAAAACTTGCTCTAAGAGATGGCATGATACACTGAAATAACTGTCAGACAGATTTGGATTGAAATTCTGGTTTCACTACTGATTTTGTGTGCTTAGGGTTCTAAATAAGGACAATAATGCCTAATTTAATGAATACAGTGGTTAATGATGCTGCAAATGTAGTGATAAAACAAAGTATGTGGCCCAGTATTGGCTCTAGACAAGGAGCAGCAATGATATTACTACTGCTTTATTTGGTATTGTTGCTGTTGTTGTTCAGTTGCTAAGTTGTGTCTGACTCTGTGACCCCATGGACTGTAGCACATCAAGCTTACTTGTCCTCCCCTATCTCCCAGAGTTTGCTCAAACTCATGTCTATTGAGTCGGTAATGCTATACATTATTTGGTATAGCTCTCTTAATGTAGTCTAAAAAAAAATTGAGGAGGAAAAGGTTTCATAAAGTAGTAGTAATCTGTCTAACATGTTCAATTAAAAAAACAGTTATTGAGAGAAAAATATTACTTTCATTTTTTAAGTCAAAATATTGATGCAAACATATGGGTACAGTAAATGTACATTGAAAGTATAGATGATAACCCCTAGTAGGTATTTAGCTATTAAAAGAGAATTCTTATTGTTCATAAATATACTCTCCCTAGATCTGTGCTTTCATCATGACTTTTAATTTTTATTTATTTTTAAAAATACTGATTTATTTTGGCTGCACCATGCAAAGTCTCGGTTCCCTGACCAGGGAATAAACCCAGACCATGGTGGTGAAAGCTCAGAATTCTAACCACTAGGCCAGAGAACTAACCAGAGAACTCCCATGATATCTAATTTTTAAATTAATTGTAAATGTATTTTAATTAGGGTTCATTTCACCCTTGTCTCTGATTAGCTTCATATTTCCAGGAATTTTATTAGTGTGTGTGTAAGAGGGGTGGGGGGGTGGGTGGTATAGGGCTTCCCTGGTGGATCAGCAACAAAGAATCTGCCTACCAATGCCTGCCAATGTAGGAAACACTGGTTTGATCCCTGGATCAGGAAGATCCCCTGGAGAAGGAAATGGCAACCCTCTCCAGTATTCTTGCCTGGAAAGTCCCATGGGCAGAGGAGCCTGGCCAGCTGCAGTCTGTGGAGTCACAAAGAGTCAGACATGACTTAACAACTAAACAACAACAACAACGTAGGGGCACACAAAAAAAATAAACTATTTCTTCTTTAGTAATGATGAAAACGGCAGTGACAAGTAGGGTGCTAATTGGGTGTTAGGTTTAAGACATCTTTGAATCTAGTATCATCAATAACAAATTCAACAAACATCCTTTGAGCTCCTAATATGTTATAGACTTTGTGTGGAAAAAAGGTTTGCTAAAATTAAGGTTTGTTTCTTACCATCATGGAGCGTAAAATATTTTTTCTTGGACAGCCAAGTGTGATACAAATTTATCAGTGCTTTAATAAGTGTTCATATTGAAATTGAAAGAATAATTCTGCTGGAAAAGGGAGTGGGTAGAGAAACTTTTAAGACAAGCTATAATTAAGGTAAGCCTGGCAGAATAAGTAGGTTTATTTTAGTAGAATTTAAGAGAAAGTTGTGCTAGGAGATTAGTTTCTGTGGCAGTCTGAATGAAAGATGAGAGTTAATTAGCTGGATGCCAAAAAAATTCACAGGTTAGAAATTACTTTCATTTTCTTTGATTGGGGTGTCTTATTAACTTGATTTTGTTAATACATAAAGAGAGGAATGACTCATTAATTATATTCACAGGCAGAAAAACAGTGACAATACCAATTTATTGTTTTACTATCACTATTGTTGCATTAAGGACTAGAACACCCAAGTGAAGCAGTATATGATAGGGAAATATTATTATAAGTAAATTAGTTAACTGCTGACAATTTAGAACCTTCTCTGTTCTATCTGCAATCTGTATTAGATTCCTCTATTCAGGTCTCTCTAAAAGCATCCTGTGTTGGCTAATAATTTTCATTGGGTGTATGGATAAAACTATCAAATAGTATCTAATTCCTCAAGTCCAGGGTCATGGGAGACAGATCATTTTCACGTGCTTAGAATATAGGAAAGGTGAAGTAGAAGTAGTGAAAAACAGAATAGAAACCAACTGCACATAAAGGAAGAAAAATCAGTCATGAAAACATTAGAGTTTTCTTTTCTGCTTTTTAAGCCATGAATTTTGACAAGTAAATACTTTCTTTTAGTTAATTTGGCAAGTTCTTAGGCTGTTCTTTTTTCTTACTTATCTAGTGATTAAATTACCTTATTATCTTCAGTCTAAATTTTTCAAAATTTTCATAATTAATGGTAAAGGATCTGAAACTTAATGATTGGTGGGATTGGACTTAAAGAGGCTGCTACATACAATATTGCTCAGTTTCAGATGGGCCCACCTGTATTCCTTCTAACAAATCGTCTTGATGGGCAGGCCCAGTACATAGGATGAATAACAGTCTTCACACCTAATTCATCCTATATATTGAGACAGGCTATGAAAGCAGGGGCTGTATTACCTAAGGTGGAGATTCTTGGAACTAGTAGGCTAATGTTGGAAATATTTTTGGAGGAACTAGGACAAAGCGAGGATAGCCAATTTGAATAGGCATCACTCATCAAGGAGTCTATGTAAACAATGAGATCATAGGTAGGGAGCCAAACTGAATAGAATGTAGGCAACGGGAGGTGATCTGACATCCGTTCCAAAGAGGAAGAGACATACATGCAGTAGATTATTCACTATAGGGATGGCGCTAAGTCAGCCTGATTTAGCAGGGCTGGAAAGATGTGAACATCTGCCCATACATTAAAAAAAATTAATTTATGTATTTTAATAGGAAGCTAATTACTTTACAATATAGTAGTGGGTTTTGCCATACATTCACATGAATCAGCCACAGGTGTACACGTGTCCTCCATCCTGAACCCCCTCCCACCTCCCTCCCCCATCCCATCCCTCTGGGTCGTCCCAGTGCACCAGCCCTGAGCACCCTGTCTCATGCATCGAACCTGGACTGGCGATCTGTTTCACATATGGTAATATACATGCTTCAGTGCTATTTTCTCAAAGCATCCCACCCTTGCCCTCTCCCACAGAGTCCAAAAATCTGTTCTTTACATCTGTGTCTCTTTTGCTGTCTCGCATATAGGGTCATCGTTACCATCTTTCCAAATTCCATATATATGCGTTAATATACTGTATTGGTGTTTTTCTTTCTGACTTACTTCACTCTGTATAATAGGCTTCAGTTTCATCCACCTCATTAGTACTGATTAAAATGTATTCTTTTTAATGGCTGAGTAATATCCCATTGTGTATATGTACCACAGCTTCCTCATCCATTCGTCTGCCACTGACCATTTAGGTTGCGTCCATGTCCTGGCTATTGTAAACAGTGCTTCAATGAACATTGGGGTACATGTGTCTCTTCCAATTCTGGTTTCCTCAGTGTGTATGCCCAGTAATGGGATTGCTGGGTCACATGGCAATTCTATTTCCAGTTTTTAAAGGAATCTCCACACTGTTCTCCATAGAAGCTATACTAATTTGCCTTCCTACCAACAGTGTAAGAGGGTTCCCTTTCCTCCACACCCTCTCCAGCATTTATTGCTTGTAGACTTTTGGATAGCAGCCATTCTGACCAGCGTGAGATGGTACCTCATTGTGGTTTTGATTTGCATTTCTCTGATAATGACTGATGTTGAGCATCTTTTCATGTGTTTGTTAGCCATCTGAATGTCTTCTTTGGAGAAATGTCTGTTTAGTTCTTTGGCCCATTTTTTGATTGGGTCATTTATTTTTCTAGAATTGAGCTGCATGGGCTGCTTGTTTATTTTTGAGATTAATTATTTGTCAGTTACTTCATTTGCCCATACACTTTGTTTGCTTGTTTTGCCATACTGTGTAGTATGTGGAAGCTCCCCAATAAGGGATCAAAACCATGCCCTCTGCAGTGGAAGCATGGCATTTCAAACCACTGGGCCACCAAGGGAGTCCTCCCCATATGTTTTAACCCTAATCATAACATAGCCTGAAATTCGCTTTAAAAGCATTTAATCAAAACCTTTTTGATTAAATGTTTTTAAAGATGTATGGATGTGAGAGTTGGACCATAAAGAAGGCTGAGTGCCAAAGAATTGATGCTTTCAAGCTGTGGTGTTGGAGAAGATTCTTGAGAGTCCCTTGGACTGCAAGGAGATCCAACCAGTCAATCCTAAAGGAAATCAGTCCTGAATATTCATTGGAAGGACTGATGCTGAAGCTGAAACTCCAATACTTTGGCCACCTGATGTGAAGAGTTGACTTCTTAGAAGAGACCCTGATGCTGGGAAAGATTGAAGGCAGGTCGAGAAAGGGACAACAGAAGACAGGATGGTTGGATGACATCACCGACTCAGTGGACATGAGTTTGACTAAACTCTGGGAGATGGGGAAGGACAGGGAAGCCTGGCGTGCTGGAGTCCATGGGTCACAGAGTCAGACACGACTAAGCGATTGAACAACAGAAACAAAACTTTTATCTTCAACAGGTTACACACTGTTGGCTATCCCCTCCAAATACTGAGGTACAACTTTTATTATCAAACTGATCTGAGCATGACGAAGCTGCTTTTCAAAGAAGCCTTTCTTCACAAGAGTCTTAGGATGTGTGCCCTGTGAAACACACTCTTTCTTTACCTTGGGAAAAAGGTAAAAAAAAAAAAGGTAGTGTGCTCTCTGTTCCTTGCTTGCTTAATCTTTCAGAAATTCAGAATCTTCTTTGGAAAGCAAAAGATCTTGACTTTCTGAGCCACCACAGACCTTTTTTTTTTTTAGGAAGGAGAGAGTGATAATATAGCAGTTTGAATTTATGGGAGAAAATCAAGACAAAAAGGAGTTGGATCTTGGGCTACAGAAAGCAAATAATCCAGAAGATTTAATGACGGCATCTGCAGAAGTTATATTCTTTGAAAATGTTTTAAAAGGGTGTGCTCAGTATGAAAGATAAAACCTAGAGCTTGTTATACAGAGTGAAATAAGTCAGAAAGAGAACAACAAAATTCATATATTAACGCATATATGGAATCTAGAGAATTGGTAGTGATGAACCTATCTGTGGTGAAGGAATAGAGACGCAGACATAAAGAACAAGCTTATGGACACAGTGGGGAAGGACAAGGTGTGATGAACTGAGAGAATAGCATTGAAACATATATAATACCATGTGTAAAGTAGACAGCTAACAGCAAATTACTGTATAACAGAGGGAGCTCAACATGGTATTCTGTGACAGCCTCCGAGGTGGGATGCAGTAGCCAGTGGGAATAAGTTTCAGGAGAGAGGGGACATATGTATACTTATGGCAGAAGCCAACACAACACTGTAAAGCAATTATCCTCCAATTAAAAAGAAATTTAAAAAAGACCAAATTAGAAGATCCTGTGTTTGAAAAACAAGATATATTAAACGAATGTGTCAGTCTTTAAAGACACTAATTGATTCTTACAGAATTTGGATAAATTTAATCTATATACCTTCTTTGTGACATCAGGTATTTAAATTTACTTTGCATATTTCTGATTTAACCTGATTTGATTTTTTTCCCCCCTAAATCTCAACATGTGTATTACATTCTTTGGTATGTCTTTAATCTTAAATTTACAAACACGTGGTTATTAACTGGCCTTTGGTGTTTGAGGAGGAAATATTTAAATGGATTTCATTTTTAAAGTGATCTAATAGTTCATCTCCAAAATGTATAGCCTATACTTTAGGTTCGTTATAAACTTTGCCTTTGTAAAGAGGAAAAAAAAAATGCTCTGGCTTATTCATCTTTTCAATTGAGTTCTTGTTTAGGAAAAAAAAGGAGGAAGCAGTAGCTACTTAAGGACAA
The DNA here is from genome assembly GCF_023699985.2 of Odocoileus virginianus. Classification (NCBI taxonomy): domain Eukaryota; kingdom Metazoa; phylum Chordata; class Mammalia; order Artiodactyla; family Cervidae; genus Odocoileus; species Odocoileus virginianus. The sequence continues at coordinate 12,356,554 of NC_069684.1, read as the reverse complement.
AAAGTACTTTCAAACACACAGGCACACACAGCATCCATGAAATTTAGAACTGGTTAATTTACATTTTACTTGCGCGCGCGCGTTGGCTGACTTCAGACTCCTAGTTCTAAAAAGTAAATATTTGCATTTAAGATGTGAGCTCCTCCAAGAACTGCGCTTTCCCGCGCTTCCTCTTTAATTCCACCTTAACGCGTCTGCAAAGACGAGAGGAAACCGGCCCACATTTTAGCCCCTCCTACCAAGGATAAGACTTGAACTTTTCTGTGGTCCCGGTAAGAAAGGATCCTGACAGAAAACTAGGAGCCAGAAGGATCTCATTTAACTCTGGGAACTGTAAGCAATCTATTTACTCTCCCCCCACCCCACCCCCACCCCCGCTCGCTCCCGGTCGCTTTCCCACTCTCGCTGACTTTTAGTTTCTACCTTCCTTGGAAGGAAGAAGGGACGGAGGGAAGGCTAGGAGTCCCCGCTCTCTCGAAAGTCTGCCTGTCCTCCGCCTTTTGCAATGAGACACAGATCGGGGGGCCTTAATTTCCTTCTAACAAATGCCAGTTTGCTTTCCGGGGTCTAGATGCACTGTGGAGTCCGAGATAAGGCGTTTCCTTCATTTACAGCCCGGAAAGAAAGTTAACGTTCAGAACCGCGGGGAGGTGACTCTAGTTAGACCTCCACGTGAGGCCACCCGGTGGTGGCCAATGCCCATACTCCTGCAACCTGCCCTTTGACAGCCCTGAGGATCTTTAGCGAAGGAATTTATCGACTCATTTAAGGTTTAATTGAAACACCGTCATTTCTGTCACTTATGCAAAGCGTACCTGGGTATTTAATGTGTGGCAGTGTTGTGCGAATAGACAGACAACATTGAAAAACTAATCGTACAGTGACTGGCCTTCTGATTCGTCCTTCTAAGTTATTGGACATGCCAGGAGGGCAGAGCTTGAAACTAGAGGTGGAAAAGATTTGCTCAAATAAGAAAGTTAAGTTTTGAGCGTGAACACTATTTTAGTAATTTCATATTGAAAGCATTTGTTAAAAAAAAAAAATAAAAAAGCCACTTGGATTTGAAATGATAGTGGTTTAACTTATTTAAGTCTCCTATATTGTACTCATTTTAGTCTTAGAAATGACCTCAAAAAGTAAAACAAGAAATGGTCTTCAGGTTGGTTGATGACATAAGCACTTACTCATCTAAGGGAGATGGAGGTACTGGAGGCAGACCATTTGGATGTATGTCAATTTCAAGCTATGATATTTGCATGTATAAACTTTTGGGTTCAAGGGGAATTTCTGTCTTTTTGTTTGTTTGTTTGTTTTTGTTTTTATTTATTTATTTTTTCATTTATTTTTATTAGTTGGAGGCTAATTACTTTACAGTATTGTAGTGGTTTTGGTCATACATTGACATGAATCAGCCATGGATTTACATGTATTTCTGTTGCACAAATTTGAAATTGTGGCCTAAGAGATGTTTGCAGGGAAGAGTAATGAAACAAATCTTGCTTTAGAGTCTTGAAATTATATTCCAGATATCTCTAGACCTTGCTGATCAAGTTGAATATTGGGATTAACCAACAGGTATTTGATTCTTTCACTGTGCAAAGAAAGAGTTAAATTTTCATTTAAGCAATAATTGTGAAATGCACAGAGAAGTGTTTAATCTGCATTTGCTCAAAACTGCTTTACAAACTTCCTGTAGGGGAAGCACATTTCATGGGACAAGAAACTAAGAAATTTGTTTAATAATTTTCCTTTTCTCAATTAAACGTGAATGAAAAATATCTCAAAAGTGACTTGCAATGTTAATTTTTTTTTTTTTACATTCTACATTTATCAGCTTCTTGCTAACAGTACCTGATAAAGCTTATCCCACAGAGGTAATTTGCCTGTGTTTTTAACCCATCAGTATCATTCTTAGCGTTTGCTTAGAAAGCAAAGTCATAAAGACCAAATCATTTGCTTATTAAAAAAATATGTTCCAGGAATAAAAAAGAGGAAGGCAGAATTAGCTGTGGTTCCATTTCCTCTCTTATGCCTTTTATTTACCATTAGTTTTTTCCTTCCTCTTGCTTGCAGAGTTAAGCTTTAGTCATTCTCAACTTCTTTTTTATTTTCCCAGACCCTTTAACAAATCTTATGAAAGCTATAGACCCCTTCCTCAAATAATGACATATGCTCCTGTAAAATGCACAAATTTTTAAACACCTTTAGGAATTTCAGATTCTCCAAATGATTCATGTCATGTGAAAACATAGTATTTCTTAGAATTTTGGAGTTTTCTGACAGTATAAAATAATTAGCAAATTATTTCACGTATAAGTAAAGAACTGCCTTATAGTAAATATTGCATTTATTCACTTAGTATTTCAGAACTCTAAATAATTGGTGTAATGGAAAAACTACTTGCCTGGAAATCAAATGATCTACATTCTAGACTCCACTCCAATAGTAATGAGCTGTACAATCTTAAGCTTGCCATTTTTCTGTAACATCTGATATTTCTTATCGCCAAATGCAATCAGTAAAACATAATAGGGAAGTAAGATACATGTTATTTTCTTAGTAGATTGTAGGAAGTCTATATTTGCAACTTTTGCTCCAAAATTCTTAATGACATTTCCCAGCATAATTATGTTTTATCATATTCTTATTTATTGCAAAGATAATTCATGCTTATTGGTTAAATCTTGTCAAATATAGAAATTACAAAGAAGAAAAGGAAAGCTGTACATATAGTCCCCTAAGGGGTAACTACTTTTAAAATATCATTTATTCAATCAGAAATATTTATTGAGTAACTAGCATGCATCAGCATAGAGACAAGGAATTCAAGTATATACATCTCTTTATATTTCTAGACATTTTTCTATAATACATTCATTCATATGTATGTTTCACAAAGTTGTGATCACACTTGTTAAAAGATAAACTGAGGCATATTAAAATTTTTTTAGTTTATTTGAAGAAAAAGTCATCAGCGTGAGGCAGTGTCCAACCAGAAGTGGTTGGGGGTGCTTCACTGACTATATGAGGGAGGGATTTTATAGAGGAAGCAGAGCAGAAGCAGAGTAAGGAATTTATTGATTGGCTACAGCTTAAAGCTTAGTAGGCTGTTTCTGAATGATTGTCCTTAGTTTTTGATTTTGTAACTTTGAGGCATTTACTGGCTTAGATTTTGGTTTGCTGATGCAGGTTGTGGTGGCATTAGGGTCACCTTGGTCTAGTGACATCCGTGTTTAATTAATTTAACGTGCTGTTCATGCTGTTTTGTAACATGCTTCTCAATCATGAAATTTTTTATAGTCTTTAGTTTTCCTTTAATATTCATTCATATAATAAACAAATATTACTGAGCCCTCCTACGTGTCAGGCACTATGCAAGTGATGGCAATCTAGCCATGAGCCGGAGAGTATGGATCTAAGATCTAATTTTTTGTCGATGGAAATTCTGTGTTGGCTGATTATAAATTGCTAGATCTTTATATGGATTACATTTTTCTGCTGTTCTTAACAGTGTTTCACTCAGGACCTCTGAATATAAATGTTTGTTTATTTCATTTGGATAGATTTTTTAGAATTTATTCATTTATTTCTTTATTTTCGGTTGTGCTGGGTCTTCATTGCTGTGTGCCAGCTTTCTCTAGTTGCAGCGAGCAGGGCACTTCGTTGCAGGGTTTGGGCTTCTCATTGGCGGGGCTTCTCTCGTTGTGGAGCACAGGCTCCGGAGCATGAGGGCTCAGTAGTTGCTGCACTGGGGCTTCAGCAGTCATGGCGCACCAGCTTAGTTGCTCTGTGCCATGTGGAATCTTCTGGACAGGGATCGAACCAGTCTCCCCTGCGTTGGTAGCTGGATTCTTATCTCCTGTGCCACCGGGGAAGTCCTGGATAGATTCTTAAAATGTATTTTTCAAGTTCTATTAGAAGTTCCCTTAAGGACAGGTGAGATCGTTAAGTCAAAAGCTTTATCAAAATGTTCTTTTGTCAACTGTAAAAGATTAGTAATATTTATTGAGTATCTAGAGGATTTAAAAAATATTCAGCAAAATATTGGGGAGTGCTAGTCATTATTTTTGTCATCTTTCTGTTGATAAATATTGTATCCATTTATAAATAGCATGAGTATAATTTCCCTAAGCCAACATGATGTTAATATTGAAACAGAACAAATAACAGAAAATCAAAAAAACTGAAACAATTGTTATATGAAAATGGTTTCTTTATTTAAATTTGCATTTCTTTCAGAAATAAGGTTGAACAGTTTTCATGGCAGCCTCTTCTGTGTCTGTGTTTATGAATTGCCTCTTTTAATATAATTTTTAAATCATTTTTTTCAGTTTTAATTTCTAACATGGTAAATATCAATGGATATAACTTATATAATCAAAGGCCCTTTCAGGTCCTCAATAATTCTGAAGAGTGTTAGGGGTCTTAACATTAAAGGCCAAATTTTGAAATGGATATAGAAATTCTGTAAACATTACTTTTTTCGAGTTTAGAGAATTGTTCATATTGTTTCCTGATAACTTTTCTTAAAATGTGGGTGAGATGCATAGAAAAATGAAGGCAGGTTATTTTTATTCTCACAGACTGTCATTTTCTACAAAATCAGGGAAGTAGAAGAGGTTTCCGAGAAGAGGGCCAAAACTTTTGTAGAATCTCCCACAGCTTTAGGAATGTCCAGATTTGCTTAATGCAGAGAAGAAGGAGATAGGACTAAGGTTACAGATGATTCTTTCTAAAGGCTCTGTAAGAAAAACGGTGTCCATGTTTGTCAAGAACCAACTTAGAGACAATGAATTTAAGCTTTAGCCATTCATCTTCTACTCCTTTGCCGCTAGAGCAGTGACAGTTGGGAGAACCAAAGAGTTGGTTCTGGAGTTCTTTCCAAAGGAAACAGTACAACAGAGCTGATGTTGTTGCTGTCTTTTGATCCCACCACACACCTGAGAAAAAGAGATGTGCCCAAATTTTGCTACCCTTGCCAGTGTGTGATTCTCATACCCTTGCCAGTGTGTGATTCTCACTTATTTTTGGATTCTCTTTGATTCCTGGTCCACCCTTAGAACACTCTTTGAAAATATAATTTATTTCTTCATCATACAAATATAAAATAAGCTTAAATAACTCAGTGCTCTCCATAAGCCAATTTATGAAGCTGCACCACCAGTTTGATTGCTTATTGAATGAGTTGCAATAGCTTTAGTGAAGCTCAGCAATCGTCTGTAGGTGATCCCTGGCAGAGTTTAGTAACCACTGAGTCAAAGATGAAGGGCTGAGACCACGTTGCACTCGTTTCCCTTCCTTTCCCTTTTCACAGGGAGGAGAGTGCACTTGTAAATCAACTGCTCCCTTTTCCTTAATCTTCTTCATTTGCTTGACTTCTGAGGTCTGCAGGGAAGTTTATGCGTTTTAGGTAATAGTCTGTTTTGAGTTAGAAAGCAAATATCCATAATATGTGTGATTTCGGTCTTCCATAATATGTGTGATTTCGGTCTTCCATAATATGAAAACCTAATTTTTATAACACTGAGCTTTGTTTTTCATTTTATTTAATTTACAAGCTGTTTTCTGATTACCTAGTTTGAAACAAAATATCAGAGGGACAATAATACCTTTTGTTTGCATAGCATTTTTTGGTTTATAAAGAGATTGCTTAAAAACTTTGTTTACATAATAACCATGTAAATTAGCAGAGTAGATATTCACATTTTACAAATGTGAAAGAGGTGTTGTTGGACAGTTAAATACCGTAAGTCTCTTATATACAAACCTTCAAGTTGTGAACTTGCAAAGATGAGAACATATTTCACAGTCCCTATATGTCAGCTGTTATACCATACTACCGTACATCTCAAAGTACTATACGGTAAGATTTAAAATGTTTTCTTTATTTTGTGTTGGTTTTTTATGTATATATTATTTGTGTGACAAATATTATTCATAGAAACCCGTTACAGTACAGTACTATATAGTCACTTGTATTAATTGGGTACCTAGGCTAACTTTGTTGGACTTATGCATATGCTCTTGGAATAGAACTAGTTCATATGTTGGGGACTTGCTCTAGCTTATTTAGTATCCAAGTCTTATGATTTTCATTTTGATGTATTTTGTGTGCTTCAATTGACTAATTGATTGGTTTATATTTCCAGTTTTGATGGATGTTATTTAAGGCTGTCAACCTCTTCCTGTTTGTGTTAACATCAGAAAAATTATAGGGGGAGAACTAGAAAGTACACATCCCGCCCGTTCCCCTATTAACTATTCTGTTCTTATAATGGGATTACTGATTGACATAATAGAGGAAGTTGCATAAACATTGAAGAATGATTGAAGAAGTAGTATATGATTTATTTATTTGTTGAATTAGCTCCTTTTTAATTAAAAAAATTTTTTTCCCTTTTTTTTCCCATTTAATTAATTTATTTTTGCCTGAGGTACCGCAGGGCATGTGGAATCTTGTTTTCCTGACTAGGGATTGAACTTGAACCCCTTGCATTGGAAGCACAGAGTCTTAACCACTGGACTGCCAGGGAAGACTCAAGAAGTATTATATAATTTATAATTTCTTACTTTGTAACTATTTAGCATTGTATAGAGATATATACTACTTTGAGAAAATAAGGTATATGCAGTTTAATCCAAAAATACAAAATAGACATATTATGAGTTGTGCAAAAAACACTAATTCTACCGAAGGTTTTACTTTTATTTGGTAATAGAGCATTCTTTTAGAATATTCTGAGTACAACCTGCAGAACCTATAGTTCTTTGGCCTTATTAACATTGGTGGTTAGCTTAAAGCATTTGTATCAAAATAGTTACTCTGACTTTGGATTTATCATTTGTATGAAAAACTCATCATTATGTTACCTTTCCAAACAACTCAGTAGCTTACCTAAACTAGATTTTTTTTTTTTTTCTGGAGTAAAAATCAACTTTAGTTATAGAGTGGCTTATTATTACACACATATATATATAAAACCATCATAAATAATACACAGCAGATCATGTTTGACTGCTAGATGAAGCTGCACTTGACGAGTTAGGTCAGCAGGTAGCTCCTGAATTTTGGTCAGTAAACTGATGCGCTTCCTATTTGCCCCATACTTTTATGTCCACAGCTTCAACAAAAGAAGTAAGTTGAGTGCCATACCTCAGCAGTAAATTGAGATGTTAGACCCTTTATGTATTCTTGCAAGATTCTTGCACTTGTAATTGTAGAAGAGACAGTGTCTGCCTGGGATTGTTTAAGGGGAGATAAATGGTATCTGTAAGTTTTCTTCAGCCTCTTCTTGGCATGCTGTATCTTAATTCCCCAATCAGGAATCAAACTGATTCCTTCAGCAGTGGAAGCGTTGGAGTCTTAACCACTGGAATGCCAGAATGTCCCCAGGTGCTCATTTTTTATTTCTTGAAACAAAAAGGTAGCCCATTTTGTGGTCTTTTTATATGTAGTTGATGCAATATTATGTGAGTATTATGACACAATATTATGTGAGAGTGAATGTGTGTATACGTGCTCAGTTGTGTCCAACTCTTTGCAACCCCATGGACTGTAGCCTGCTAAGCTCCTCTGTCCATGGAATTTTCCAGGCAAGAATACTGGAGGGAGTTGCCATTTCCTTCTCCAGGGGTTCTTCCCCACCCAGGGATCAAACTCATGTCTCTTGTGTCTCCTGCATTAGCAGGCAGATTCTTTACCACTAGCACCACCTGTCCAGTAAGGAAAGTAACTCAGAGCAATTAAGTAAGAATTTCTAGAACAGCATCCTGGGGGAAAGTATCTAGAGATGCATATGGTTATGAGGATATACTAGATTCCTGCATTTTTAATTAAGATTTCTTAGTATCCATCAATCCCTGTTATTATCTACCTCTTACAGGTATCAACATTTTTTCCATGCAACTGTCATGAAGAAGTGGCAGATGAGTTTAAAACTGGTTGAGGTTATATGAACTTAGATCTCAAAGAGACAATTTTAGGGAATTTCTATAGTTCGTGGAATAGTTTTCAAAATCATTGCTTTCAGTGTGAATGGGAATTCATGTTCAAATGTAACTTCAGAATATCATTATATCATTGATAAGTATGCTCTTAACATATTTTGGGATGATTTCTCACAGCAAAAATTCTAATTTAAAAAGATTTCTTAATTAAAAAGTTAGTTGCAAAATATTAAGATGTGTGGTACTTATTTTTTGAGGCAGTGACAACCAGGGGTTTATATTTAAAATGTATAAAAGTTCACAGTGTTTATATGAGATTTTTTTCTTATTTTTATCACTAATGACCCCTCTGTTGTCAGAGGGGTTGAAAAGCAATAAAAGAATCAGTTTTGTGAGACTCATTCAGTGTTTGCAGAAAATTTTACTGTCTGCTTAAATTATGTGTTAAATTGATAAATTGGCTTAGTTGGTTAATACCTTATGAGCTATTGTCACAATGAAAAGAGGACTCTTGTAGAAATTATAATTTTCTGTGAAGAAAAGAATTTCTAGATACTGTTCATGAATATGATTTGATCCCTGGGTTGGGACAATCCCCTGGAGGAGGGCATGGCAACCCACTCCAGTATTCTTCTCTGGAGAATTCCTGGGAAGAGCTGGAGCCTGGTAGGCTACAGCCCATGGGGTGGCAAAGAGTCGGACAGGATTGAAGTGACTTAGCACACACACACACATTCATTAATATGTGTAACATGCCTAAGAAAAGAGTAGGAAATATATACCTTTTTTTAATTCTTAGAAGAAGAAGAGGTATTAGAGAAAGCATCTTAGATAGTCTGTACTCTCTTTTTCACTTAAGAATTTTACCTGCTGGTCAAGGGGAAAAAAAGGCAGATGCTGGTATTATCCAGGAATGTTTGATCTCTGGGCTATGCACATTTTTTCCTTAATGAATTCAGTATGTTTCAATTAATACTAACTACATGCTAGGTACTGTGCTATGTTTATGACATACCTGAATAAAGAGCTAATTCCTTCTGGAAGAGAGAGATAATAATTAGGCAAATGATAAATAATAAGAGGAGCAAATGGACTTTATTAATACAGGCTAACCTGGGGAGGTGAAGGAAAGGTTTCCTGGGGAGGTAAAATTTAAACTGGGATGTGAGGGTTGAGAAGCCAGGCATGAAAAGGGAAGGGATTGAGGGTGGTGGAGCTCAGATGGGAGCTTCAGACAGAGAACAGCATTTGCAAATAAGCCTGCAAAGGAACAACCAAGAAATCCAATGGAAAACCAGTAGTTAGAATGATGTCATGGAACCAAGGAAGCACAGTGGTTCCAGAGAAACAGGATGGGGAAGTTGACAACCACATTTGAAAACTTGGAAGTCATTCAGTTCAGTTCAGTTCAGTTGCTCAGTCGTGTCCAACTCTTTGCGACCCCATGAATCGCAGCATGCCAGGCCTCCCTGTCCATCACCAACTCCCGGAGTCTACCCAAACCCATGTCCATCAAGTCAGTGATGCCATCCAGCCATCTCATCCTCTGTCATCCCCTTCTCCTCCTGCCCCCAATCCCTCCCAGCATCAGGGTCTTTTCAAATGAGTCAACTCTTCGCATCAGGTGGCCAAAGTATTGGAGTTCCAGCTTCAACATCAGTTCTTCTAATGAACACCCAGGACTGATCTCCTTTAGGATGGACCGGTTGGATCTCCTTGCAGTCCAAGGGACTTTCAAGAGTCTTCTCCAACACCACAGTTCAAAAGCATCAATTTTTTGGCACTCAGCTTTCCTTATTCCAACTCTTACATCCATGCATGACCACTGGGAAAAACCATAGCCTTGACTAGACGGACCTTTGTTGGCAAAGTAATGTCTCTGCTTTTTAACTTGCTATCTAGGTTGGTCATAATTTTCCTTCCAAGGAGTAAGCGTCTTTTAATTTTATGGAAGTCATTAGTGGTCTTAATAAGAGCAGTTCCAGTGAAGTGGTGGGAATTCAATAAGATGGGAGAGGGGATGGGAGGTAAGGACTCTGAGGACATGGATAGATACACTGTGAGCAAATGGCCCTTTCAAGAAATCTGTCCATGAATCACAACATAAAAATGGAGACATACTCTTGGCAGAAACTTGAGAAGTTATGCTGGGGCATCTTTGGTACTGACGTGGTCACAGAGTACAGAAGTGGGAGTTTAGTTTGTCTTTTGAGAAACACCAGACATGTTCACTGGTGGAAGAAGGGGGTGGAAAAACATCCAGGCAGAAGGCAATCTTCGATACTGGAAAACAGGTCGGAAGGGATTTTTTTTCAGCTTTATTTGGTAATTTATTGGTATTCTAATAGTAACCATAATTGTTAAAGCAAGTGGTGTATTCCTACTATTTTTTTTAAAGTGGAAACATGAAGGGAAAACATGGTTAGGGGGAGACTAACAAAGTTTGCCAATCAGATGATCTAGTAGAAAGTAAAGTTTGATAACTTAGAAAAGAAAGGCATGGCCATTAGAGGGAAGTACCTGAGGAAAACAGAGGGATTTTGTGTTTAGAAGCCACCCATGGGTCACAACAGGAGAAGGAACTCTGCCTCCTTCATGACAGGGGGAAGGAGAACCCGAGTGCCTGGCAGAGGAGTTTGCAGAGTCACTGGTGGGAAGATGGGGAACTTCCGCCTGCCACCTTCTGCTTTTTCAGTGAAGGGAAATGAGGTCACAGCCAAGAGTGAGGATGGGGTCAGGTGAGAGACTGGAAGGGGAGAAGAAAGTCTTTCTAGTGTTGGCATACAAGGGCCCCAGAACAATTTAGAAAGATGATGTGTAGTCGTGAGAACGCCTCTTGAGATTTGAGAAAGTGAACCTAAGATTAAAAACCAGTTTGCCAGGTTAGGTGGTTTTTCTCCAGCTATGTTTAAATGCTAGGAGCAAGCCTAGAGAAGCCAGAATGGCCTTAAGTTTTTCTGGAGAGTTTTGTTTTGTTTTGTTCTGTTTCAGCAGGAGTGAAAGAAATCTAGAAAGAGTGAAATCTTTAAAGAGTGAAAGAAAATCTAGAAATCCTTAAAATAAACCACCAAATACACACAGCAAACAAAACAAAACACCTTAAACAAAAAGACATAGAAATTCATGAGCTTGTAGAATACACATCCTTTTTTCTAGGGTAATTATTAACTAGTAGGGAGTAGTCACAAATTAACTTGATTTCCAGCATCTGATTGGCAAGGACTGAGTCTTTGTTCTTTTAAACTCTTGGATTTTGGGCCTAGCCAACTGGTAGGCCTGGTTCTCTACTTCAGAGACTTTACCTATTTCTATACTTCAGTGCCTTTACCTGTTTCCAGGAGCCATCCTGCTGGGCTTTTTCCTTCCTAGTTGATAGATTGTTAAGTTCTAAGTGTTTAACCATTGCCTTGCCTACCTTTCTTGGATGTCTCGCTGGGTTCTTATGTACGGTTTATATCTTACTCCTCAGCTCCTGCAAGCTCCTAAGGCCACCTCAGTGCTCCCTTGAAGACAGTGGTTATAGACTTGGAACCATTACAACTGTGCAATGTAAAGAGAGCTGAAACATTTAGTAATTGTAATCCACCATTGAAAAGAACGGTCTTTTCATGTACACGCTGCTATATTTAGAATGGATAACCAACAAGGATGTACTGGACAGCACAGGGAACTCTGCTCAATGTTATGGGGGCAGCCTGGATGGGATGGGAGTTGGAGGGAGAATGGATACATGTATATATATGGCTGAGTCCCTCCGCTGTTCACCGTGAACTATCACAGCGTTGTTCATCAGCTGTACCCCAATATGAAATACAAAGTTTTATAAAGATTAAAAAAAAAAGAAATACTGACTCTTGTATTTCCTCAAAGTTTAATGAATTTTTGATTCAATAGCCATTTTTCATAAATACTTTTATTGAAGTGCTCTAGTTTTATACTGCTGATGGCCAGGTGCTTCCATGAATGGAAGCAGTGAATCTGTGTGTGTCAGGCTGGGCAGGGAGATATGGAGAGGAAGCTCTTTGTGATCAGATGAACTTGAGTTTGCTTCTGGCTCGGATGTTTCTCAGATGCACTGCCTGGCACTCAGGAGATGCCTCTTTGTCCTCCTTCCCTCCCTATTTCAATGACACATGTCTAACATGTGTTGGAAAGTCATCCTGAGCTTTATTCCTGGTGCTGCCCATATTTCCTTAGGCTGTGGTATAGTTATCAAACTTCTTCCTGTCCAAAATGAAGGGAGGAGGGTAACTTTGCTTTTGGTAATTTTGCATTTTCACAAACCCACTGAGGCTTTATATCTCATGAGCAGAAGCTCAACCAAAACATTCTTATCAGTTTTATTAGTGTTCCTGTCTCTGTTCTCTGCTGTTGGTCAAAGGTTGAGGAAATGTAAACTTCTTAATTTGGAGCAAATGAGTATTTCTAGTTCATTTCAACCTATGCTTATTATGTGTGTGTGTGTTAGCCGCTCAGTTATGTCTGACTCTTTGCAACCCCATGGACAGCAGGCCCCCAGCCTCCTCTGTCCATGGGCTTTTTCAGGCAAGAATACCGGAGGGGGTATTCTTTCCTTTTCCATGTGCTTATTACATGTAACCCCTAAATATTCGGGTTGGGTTTACATGTTTATTACAGTGATAGCAGAGGTAGTACAAAAGCAATTTTATTTTCTATTGTCCCACCCCTTATAGTTCTGTAAGTTCTTCTGTCTTCAAAAATTTTACACTGAACTTTAGAATTGCATGGGTATACTTCACAGAGGTAGCGAGAGAAAATGCACGCCTTCAAAGCATGCATAAATTCCATTTAAGAGGCATACTACACTGCATGGATTCCATGTATTTCAATGTAATTGGTTTCCTTTGTAACCTAGTGTTTTTATTTTAAGAATTTTTCAGTATCAGACTATATCATGGGGTCTGTAGGCTTCACGAGACTGCCAAAGAGATCCAAGGCACAAAACATATTAAGGGCTCCTGAGAATTCCTCCTCAGATGCACACTTCCTATGAACAGAGTTCTTAATCCTGCAAAAGACTAAATTTCTGAATTATTTCAAAAGTGAATTGTCATTTACAGTGTCTTAAAGCCCCTTCTAAAACTTCTTACAACCTGAAAACAGAATGATGAACTTGAATTCATATTAAGTGTTACACAATCCAGGATTTGTCGAACACTCATGTCATGGTTCGTGGTTTAGCTTCCCAGTAACCCATGATATGGGTGGGTATACTGTGCCTCTGATCTTCCACAACTCCTGCTATTTTTTCTTTCATTTTTTTCCACTTCGAGATCATAGTCAGCATCCCAGTTTTAATTATGAGATCAACCTCAGTGGCTGCTTTAAATAGTTACAGTGTGAGTTGAAAAGTAAAACTTCTCCAGAATGTTATAACTCATCCAGTAATAAAATGGCTTTCATGAAACACTGAAGCCAGCATGACGGTTTTCCTGGGGGTTTTCCCTGGACTGCTTTCTTTAGAAAAAGATATGGCTTTCCCTGCTGTGGCAATCTTGAGTACGTCATAAAAAGAGGCAGCAATTAAGGAGGAAGTGGAGCCCTCAACAAAACACAGTATACACTCTAGGGGGACATATTTGCAAACCGTCTGGTCTGGAGAGAGAAAATTGTAGAAATAAATGCACTTTTCAAAACCCATTCCTTTTCCTGGCATTTTGTGGCCACGTTGTTAGGTATAGTTAGGAAGTGTTAATACTGGTTCCTCTCCATGATCAGTTTCTTTTAAATAAAAGGTGGAACATTTTCTGAAAATGAGCATAAGATAGTTTGTTCAATGTCAGTGAGACATTATTCCATAATGGTCTGTGTGGGGAAGAAAATTTTTAAAAACTTTTTTTTCATATTTTATTTTTGGAGTACAATTGCTTTACAATATGATATTAGTTTCTGTTGTACATCAAAGTGAACCAGCTATATGTATACAGGTATTTCTTCCCTCTTAAGCTTCCTTCCCCACCTCCACCTCCCCTCATCCCATTAAGATTATTACAGAGCACCAAGTTGAACTCTCTTGTGCTATACAAGAGGTTCCCATTAGCTGTCTATTTTACCCATGGTAGTGTATACATGTCGGGGCTACTCTCAAGTCATCCATCCTCCCCTTCCCTTTCTGTGTCCACACATCCGTTGTCTACATCTGAGTCTCTATTCCTGACCTGCAAATAGATTGATCTGTACAATTTTTCTAGATTCCATATATATATATATGATATTTTTCTCTTTCTGACTTACTTCACTCTGTATGATAGACTCTAGGTCCGTTGTGAGAAGAGGAATTTTTAAAAAACCATCCATATAGGATTTGTAAGTCAGCATCTGATAACTATGATTCAAAGCTAAAAAAGTATAAAAGATGAAAATGGCTCTTTTCAAGCTTTATTTAACCAATCACAGAGAGAAACTCAGTTATTCCTCTCCTTCAGATTCATATCTGAAGCCTGCTTCACACCACCAAAAATTAACTTAGCAACTTAAAATAGTGGTCAAACTAAGTTGTATATAAATGCTCTTTTAATTTTGGCTCTACTACCTTTTTAGCCTGAGTGTTTCTGGGGGGTGGAGGGAGAGGAGAGAAAGGGATGCTGAAAGGGTGTGAAAGGCCCCAGCTTGAGAGTGCAAGATGAGTTCAGCTGTTTCCCTGGGTGAACTCTAGGTTTGTTTATAACTTTAGACCTCAGCTTACAAATGAGCACAAGGTCTGTCTAGGTGGTGATTATGACTGCTTCTTCTTTGTGATCTTAAAATAGAGCCCAAGTGGCTCCTTATTTTTTGCCACCAAAGAGGTGAAACAATGGAAAAATAACAGTAAACTGTGAGGAGACATTATTGCTTTTTTGTAATGCAGCGTGTGAAACTGGGCTAGCCAGTTTTCTGGTCCTTAAAATAGTTTTGCACTTCCCATTCATGAAGGGGTAAAATAAACTACATTATGCATTGTGTCTCACTTAAGTACACTGTGTGTGTGTGTGTGTGTGTGTGCGCGCGCGCGCGCACATGCGCACCTACGGGGTGTGCTTTCAAAGCAACCCGATGAGGGAGGCTGGTCTATCTAAACAATGCTTTCTTCTTTATCTCCTCACAGTGCTAGTTTAGGTGCCTATTTTATGACATTTGGACCTCTGCTGGTTGCTCCTCCCTTCTCAAATGCCACCTTTTTCCATTAACAATTGTATGCTTATTTGTTTATCTGTTGCACTTATATTACTGAACTGTGATGTTGACTAATTTGTGCCCCTCCCAATTCATATGTTAAAGTCCTAACCACCACCCCCGACCCAAGCCCTGAGAATGTGACTGCTTTTGGAGATTAGGTCTTTAAAGAGATGACCGAGTTGGGCCCCCATCAGACTGACTGGTGTTATTATAAGAAGGGGCTTCCCTGGTGACTCAGATGGTAAAGAATTTGCATGCAATGCAAGAGACCTGGATTTGATCCCTATGTCGGGAAGATCCCCTGGAGAAGGGTATGGCAACCCACTCCAGTACTCTTGCCTGGAGATTCCAGGCAAGAGGACAGAGGAGCCTCATGGACTATGGTTCATGGGGTGGCAAAGATTTGGACGCTCAAAGAGACACCAGGGGAACATGGGTACAGAGGAAAGACCATGTGTGGATTCAGGGAGAAGATGGCATCTTCAAACCAAGAAGAAAGGCATCAGAAGAAGCCAAACCTGGGACTTCCCTGGTGGTCCAGTGGTTAAGAATTCACTTTCCTATGCAGGGCACATGGGTTCAATCCTTGGTTAGCGAGCTAAGAGCCCACATGCTATAGGGCAAGTAAATCTGTGTACTGCAAGTATTGATCCCTTGCAGTCTAGAGCCCTTGCGCCGCAAGAGAAGCCAGAGCTACAACTAGAGACTCTCACGTACTGCAATTAAGATACAGCACAGCCATAAAACCCCACACCTGCTGGGCATTTTGATCTCAGTCTTCTGGCCTCTAAATCTGTCAGAACATGCATTTCTGTTGTTTAAGGCATGTAGGTTGTGGTGCTTTATTCCAGTAGCCCTGGCAAATGAATACAAGGTGTCACTTCCACTGTGTCCCCTTTCTCGGCCTGTGCTGTGGGTTCTTCTGTAGAATGGCAGAATGATGTGGAAAGAGACTTTGGTATGAGTTAGAGGGTTAGGATTCTAGGGCCAGCTCAACATTTGTCAGCCGGATGAGCTGGGAAACATTTCTTAGTCTTTCTGGAAGTCAGTATTCTCTTGTAGAGTATATGGGGGCCCATCTGCCTCAGTTTGAGTTGTCAGTGATTTTTAAACTGATTTTAAACACTCACCCTTTATTTCTAAAATGGCAATAGCAATCCCTCTCTTATTATGAAGACAAAGCAAGATGGTATATATAAATCACTTAGCACAGCATCACTGGCATCTAGCAAATGTTTAATGTGAACTTTGAAGATTAAGTATTTAAATTAGTAATTGCTGAGTTATTTTCCAGCTTGTCATTCCAGGTTCTATGATTAAGTTCTCCTTCTCCTTAACTATTACTCAATGCAGAACCTCATCTATGGTTTAATCAGTTTTCTCCTGTACTCCATACAAATTCCCAAGTTTGTTCATTCATCCTTTCATAAATATTAGTTGGGTGATCACTTGAGGTCCAACAAGAATACAGGGAGAAGGAGACAGAATTTTCCTCTTGTTGCTCACAGCTTGAGAAGACATACCCTCTAATCATGGTAGAAGAGTATATAATGCCGTGGTAAGAGATATCCAGAAGTCCAGGGTCCTAACCATGTAGATAAAAGAGACGGTTCACTTCAGAGTGAGTTTATGCAGGATCCTGAAGGACAGGCAGAGACTATGCTGTACTGAAGGCATGTGGGGGAGGGAGTGCCTGGATTAAAAGTCCCAGTGGTTAAAACTCTGTGCTTACACTGCCAAGGGCCCCGGGTTTGAGTCCTTGATCCAGGAACTAAGATCTCACAGACCATGCGTGGCAAGGCCAAGAAGGTATGTGGGGAGGGTAGGAAGGTTGTGGGCAGCATTTTGAAGGGGCTGGGTAGCTCCGATGAGAGCCTGAGATGGGATGGGCATCTCCACTGTGGCTGTAGCTTGCTATTCATGACGTTTTCCCACAGCACATGTTTTCATCCCCCCCTTTCTAGACATCTGCGCCCTTTCCTGGTTTCAAATATCAGCTCAGTTTTTTGCCTTCTCCAGCAAGCCTTGTCTGTTTTGAACCACATGACTTTCTCTGTTCTGAAACTCCAGTAGATTTTCCATATAAGCTTGTCTGAATAAATAATGAACTTCCAATAATACAAATTTGAGAGACAAAGAAGCAGTGTCAGTGGTCTAGGAATAAAAACAGTGGAAAAAGTCAATTCAAAAAGAATAGTGTGGCTGAACATCAGTGAGGGAGCATGCATCTCACTGCAGGGCCCATGAGGCACACAACAAGCTCTTGGTTTCCTGGCTTGAGAAATAGACCCAGTTCATTGATCTGTGCCTTTGTATCTGAGGACATGCTTTTCCATTTCCTTGGAAATGGAGAGTTGTTTTAACAGATTGTGTGTGTGTGTGTGTGTTTGTGTGTGTAATTATTTAATTTTGGGTTGCCCTGTGTCTTTGTGGCTGCACAGGCCTTCTCTTGTTGAGGGGGGCAGGGGACACTCTGTACTGTGGTGGGAGGGCTTCTTGCAGTGGCTTCTCTCATTCCAGAGCACAGGCTCTAGGCGTGTGGACTTCAGGAGTTGTGGTACACAGGCTTAGTTGTTCCAGCTCACGTGGAATCTCCCTGGGCCGGGAATTGAACCTGTGTCCTCTGCATTGGCAGGCAGACTGTTATCCAGTGTACCACCAGGGAAGCCCTTGTATTCAAATTAAGGTTCAGCCTAAGAGACAGGCTTCCCGGGTGGCTCAGTGGTAAGGAATCTGCCTGCCAATGCAGGCAATACAGGGCATACGGGTTTGATCCCTGGGTTGGGAAGATCACTTTGGAGAAGGAAATGGTAACCCTCTCCAGTATTCTTTTCTGGAAAATCCCATGGACAGAGAAGTCTGGTGGTCTGTACTCCATAGGGTTGCAAAGAATTGGACATGACTTAGTGACTTAGCACACACGCACAGCCTGAGAGACAGTTTGAATTTAAAGCAGCTCATTGACTTAATTCTTACTGTTTCTTCGTTCTTCTGTGTCTGTTAGTGATGTCTAACTCTTTTCTTAGCCTAGGTTTTAAAAAAGCAACAGCAAAATAATTTAAGGATTTAAAACTTTACTGATGTCTTAGTAACTGTGTATGTGTGTGTGTGTTTATATTTATGGATGATGATGGAAACAGTAATGCACTACTCTTAATGCTTTTAGAACATCTTTCTATATCCAGAATAATGGAGAAAGCTTTGAATTTGGAAGCAGATAAATCAGAGTTATATACACACATATATACACACACACACACACACATATGTATGCATATGCTTCTGCTGCTGCTAAGTCGCTTCAGTTGTGTCTGATTCTGTGTGACCCCATTGATGGCAGCCCACCAGGCTCCCCCATCCCTGGCATCCTCCAGGCAAGAACACTGGCGTGGGTTGCCATTTCCTTCTCCAATGAAAGTGAAAAGTGAAAGTGAAGTCGCATATACATACATATAATTTAATGGGTCAGAAATAGCAGTACTTTTTAATCTCCATTAAAACTCATTTTTGAGTGTGACAAATACACAGTCTTTATAGAAAAGATGTTCATCAAATTTGCTTACTTGAGTTTCTTAGAAATCTTCATAGAGCCAAATAAATCTCAGGAATTTGGGAGAAGGCATCAGTTTCATACCTAATAATAACAAATGATAATTTTGTATACTTATGACCTCCTAGGTACTGTGCCTAATTATTGACATACATTTCTTCAATTCATCCTCCCATTGCCTCTGTGAGGTGTAGGAACCATTTCTCCCATATTACCGATAAAAAAACTACTATATTTGTGTGGAGGCTCCACAAACTGTACCCATATAGGACAGTAAATTAGTCAATATTGTGTGTGTTCTGAAGAGTCTATCCACTGTCTGCTCCCCACCTCTGTCCCTCTCATCAGGTCTCTTTAGTCCCTAAGACACAACAATCTTGAAATTAGAACAATTAATAGGCCCTTTAAGCATTCACATGAAAGGCAAAGTCATGTGTCTCTCACTTTAAATAAAACACTAGAAATAAGGTTAAGCTTAGTGAGGAAGGCATGTTGAAAGTTGAGATGGGCCAGAAGTTAGGCCTCTTGTGCCAGAGTTAGCTTAAGTTGTGAAATGCACAGGAAAAGTTCTTGAGGAAATTAAAAATGCTACTCTAGTGAGCACATGAATGATAAGAAAGCAAAACGACCAACAGCCTTACTGCTGATATGGAGAAAGTTTCAGTGGTCTAGATGAAAGATCCAGTTAACTACAAAGCTTAATTCAACCAAAGCCTAATGGTGAGCAGGGTTCTAACTCTCTTCAGTTTTATGAGGATTGAGAGAAGTGAAGACATTGTGGAAGAAAAGTTTGAATCTAACAGAGTTTGGTTCTTGAGGTTTCAGTAAAGAAGACATGTGCATGGCGAGGCAGCAAGCACTCATGTAGAAGCTACAGTAAATTATCCAAAGGGTCTAGCTAAGGTGATCACTGAAGGTGGCTAAACAACGGATTTTCAGTGGCGATGAAACGACCTTCTATTGGAAGAAGATGCTATTTAGGACTTCAGTAGCTAGAGAGGAGAAGTCATTGACTGGCTTTAAAGTTTCAAAGGACAGGCTGATTTTACAGTTAGGGACTAAATGCATCTGGTGATTTTAAGTTGAAGCTCATTTACCATTCCAAAAATCCTAGGGCCCTTAAGAATCTACTCTGTTGTGCTCTATAAATGGAACAACAAAGCCTGGTGACAGCATATCTGTTTACAACATGATTTATTGAATATTTTAAGCCTACTATTGAGACCTACTTCTCGAAACAAAGGCCTTTCAAAATATTACTACTGTTCATTGACAATGCAGTTATTACCCAAGAGCTCAAATAGAGATGAACACAGCATCCATTTATTTGACTCAAGTATTATTCTTTAAGAAGTAAATTTTATATGGCGATTGCTGCCTCTGATTGGTCTGGGCAAAGTCAACTGAAAACCTTATAAAGGATTCTCTGTTCTGGATGCCATGAAGAACATTTGTGATTCATGGAAAGAGGTCACAATATCAACATTCACTGAAGTTTATAAGAAGTTGATTCCAACCCTCAAGATTGACTTTGCGGGGTTCAAGATTTCAGTGGAGTAAATAACTGTGGTGGAAATGCTAGGAGAACTAGAACTAGAAGGGAGCCTGAAGATGTGACTGAATTGCTACAGTCTGATTGATAAAACTTGAAAGGATGAGGAGTTGCTTCTTATGGATGAGCAAAGTGTTTTCTTAAGGTTGAATCTGCTCCTGGTGAGGATGCTGTGAAGACTGTTGAAATGACAGTAAAACAATTAAAATATTATATAAACTTAGTTGATAAAGCAGTAGCAAGGTTTGAGAGGATTGACTCCAATTTTGAAAGAAGTCCTACTCTAGGTAAAATGCTCTCAAATAACGTTGCATGCTACAGAGAAATCGTGCTTGTGAGGAAGAATTAATTGATGCAGCAAACTTCATTGTTGCCTCATTCTAAATAATTGCTACACACACAAAAGAAATTGCCATAGTCGTTCCAGCCTTCAGAAACCACCATCCTGGCCAGTCAGCAGCCATCAACATTGAGGTGGGACTTGCCACGAGCAAAAGATTATGACTCACTAAAGGCAAGCTATTCAGTATCACAGTGATCAAAGTTTGTGCCCCAACCACTAGTGCTGAAGAAGCTGAAGTTGAACGATTCTATGATGACCTACAAGACCTTCTAGAACCAACACCAGAAAAAGATGTCCTTCTAGCTCAGTTGGTAAAGAATCCACCTGCAATGCAGGAGACCCTGGTTTGATTCCTGGTTCAGGATTATCCACTGGAGAAGGGATAGGCTAGCCACTCCAGTATTCTTGGGACTCCCTTGTGGCTTAGCTGGGAAAGAATCCACCTGCAATGTGGGAGACCTGGGTTTGATCCCTGGGTTGGGAAGATCCCCTGGAGAAGGGAAAGGCTACCCACTCCAGTATTCTGGCCTGGAGAATTCCATGAACTGTATAGTCCACAGGGTCACAAAGAGTTGGACATGACTGATTGACTTTCACTCTCATCATAGGGGACTGGAATGCAAAAGTAGGAAGTCAAGAGATACCTGGAGTAACAGGCAAGTTTGGCCTTGGAGTACAAAATGAATCAGGGCAAAGGCTAACAGAGTTCTGCCAAGAGAATGCACTGGTCATAGCAAACACCCTCTTCCAACAATACAAGAGACAACTCTACACATGGACATCACCAGCTGGTCAATACCAAAATCAGATTGATTATATTCTTTGCAGACAAAGATGGAGAAGCTCTATACAGTCAGCAAAAACAAGATTGGGAGCTGACTGCAGCTCAGATCATGAACTCATTGCTAAATTCAGACTTAAATTGAAGAAAGTAGGGGGAACCACTAGACCATTCAGGTATGATCTAAATCATATCCCTTATGATTATACAGTGGAAGTGACAAATAGATTCAAGGGATTATATCTGATAGAGTGCCTGAAGAACTATGGACAAAGGTTCGTGACATTGTACAGGAGGCAGGGATCAAGACCATTCCCAAGAAAAAGTAAAGCAAAAAGGCAAAATGGTTGTCTGAGGAGGTCTTACAAATAGCTGAGAAAAGGAGAGAAGCTAAAGGCAAAGGAGAGAAGGAAAGATACATCCATTTGAATGCAGAGTTTAAGAATAGCAAGGAGAGATAAGAAAGCCTTCCTCAGTGATCAATGTAAAGAAATAGAGGAAAACAATAGAATGGGAAACTGGAGATCTTGTCAAGAAAATCAGAGATACCAAAGGAACATTTCATGCAAAGATGGGGACAATAAAGGACAGAAATGTTATAGACCTTAACAGAAGCAGAAGAAATTAAGAAGAGGTGACAAGAATACACAGAAGAACTATAAAAAAATACCTTAATGACAAAGATGGCCATGATGGTGTGATCACTCACCTAGAGCCAGACATCCTGGAATGCAGAGTCAAGTGGGCCTTAGGAAGCATCACTACAAACAAAGCTAGTGGAGGTGATGGAATTCCAGCTGAGCTATTTCAAATCCTCAGTGATGATGTTGTAAAAGTGCTGCAATCAATATGCCAGCAAATTTGGAAAACTCAGAAGTGGCCACAGGACTGGGAAAGGTCAGTTTTCATTCCAATCCTGAAGAAAGGCAATGCCAAAGAATGTTCACCCTACTGCACATTGCACTCATCTCACACATTAGCAAAATAATGCTCAAAATTCTCCAAGCAAGGCATCAATAGTACATGAAGAGAGAACTTCAGATGTTCAAGCTGATTTTAGAAAAGCTAGAGGAACCAAAGATCAAATTGCCAACATCCACTGGATCATAGAAAATGCAAGAGAATTCCAGAAAAAAAATCTACTTCTGCTTCACTGACTATGCTAAAGCTTTTGATTGTGTGGATCACAACAAACTGTGGAAAATTCTTCAAGAGATGGAAATACCAGACCACTTTACCTTCCTCCTGAGAAACTTGTATGCAGGTCAAGAAGCAACTCTTAGAACCAGACACAGAACAACAGACTGGTTCCAAATTGGGAAAGGAGTATGTCAAGGCTGTATATTGTCACCCTGTTTATTTAACTTACATGCAGAGTACCTCATGTGAAATGCTGGGCTGGATGAAGTACTAGCTGGAATCAAGATTGCCAGGAGAAATACCAGTAAACTCAAATATGCAGATGATAAGACCATAATGGCAGAAAGAGAGGAGAAACTGAAGACTGAAGAGGTTCTTGATGAAGGGGAATGAGGATAGTAAGAAAGCTGGCTTAAAACTCAACATTCAAAAACTAAGATCTTGGCATCTGGTCCTATCACTTCATGGCAAATAGATGGGGAAACAATTGAAACAGTGAGAGACTTTATTTTCTTGGGCTCTAAAATCACTGCAGATTGTGACTGAAGCCATGCAATTAAAAGATGTTAGCTCCTTGGAAGAAAAGCTATGACCAACCTAGACAGCATATTAAAAAGCAGAGACATTACTTTGCCAACAAAGGTCCATCTAGTCAAAGCTATGGTTTTTCCAGTAGTCATGTATGGGTGTGAGAGCTAGACCATAAAGAAGGCTGAGTGCCAAATAATTGATGCTTCTGAACTGTGGTGTTGGAGAAGACTGAGAGTCCCTTGGACCGCACGGAGATCAAACCAATTTTAAAGGAAATCAGGCCTGAATATTCATTGGAAGGACTGATACTGAAGCTGAACCTCCAATACTTTGGCCACCTGATGCGAAGAACTGGCTCATTAGAAAATACCCTGATGCTGGGACTGATTGAAGGCAGGAGGAGAAGGGGATGACAGAGGATGAGATGGTTGGATGTCATCATTGATTCGGTGGACATGAGTTTGAGCAATTTCCGGAGTTGGTGAAGGACAGGGAAGCTTGTGTGCTGCAGTCCATGGTGTCGCAAAGAGTCTGACATGACCGAGCAACTGAACTGAATTGGAAGGCTGAGATGCTAGTTAGCAATAAAGTATTTTAAATTAAGGTTTGTCCATTGTTCTTTGGACACAATGCTACTGCACACTTCATAGACTACCTTACAGTTTAAATATAACTTTAATATGCACTGGAAAACTAAAGCATTTTTGTGCTTAGTTTTATTGAAATATTACCTTTGTTCTGGTGGTCTGGAACCAAACTTGCAATATCTCTGAAGTATGTCCATGATTGGGCTTCCCTGGTGCTAAGACAATAAAGAATCCACCTGCAATGCAGGAGACATGGGTTTGATCCCTGGGTCAGGAAGTTTCCCTGGAGAAGTAAATGGCTATGCACTCCAGTATTCTTGCCTGAAGGATTCCACGGACAGCAGAGCCTGGAGGGCTGCAGTCCATGGGATCCCAAAGAGTCCCACACGACTGAGTGACTAACACCTTCAGTCCACCTTCACACGTCCATGATAACCCCTTGTTTTCCTGTTTCCCGTAATTCTAGGCAGGGAAACGTATTAGTCAGTCCTGTGCCTGACTCTTTGCAATCCCATGCACTGTGCCCTGCCGAACTTGTCTGTCCATGAAATTCTCCAGGCAATAATACTGGAGTGGGTTGCCATTTCCTTCTCCAGGGGATCTTCCCCACCCAGGGATTGAACATGGGTCTCCTGCATGGTGCAGATTCTTTACTGCCTGAACCACCAGAGAAGCCAGTAGGTGGGGAAAAACAATGACAAAACCTTCTAGTCTGTGGGTATTTTTTTTTTTTTTCACCTTCCCAAGAGAAGTCCATCTCTCCTGCCAACATGACTAACAGGGTTTTGGACAGACCACACACTATGAAGCCTTCACTGAAAGCCAATAGTTACATCGCACAGGCAAGTGTGTGTTGAAGAGTATATCTGCATTTCCCCCTCATTAGTGTTCAGGAAGTATCTAATTACAAGGAAGGGGGGAAGGTAAAGAATAAAAGAAAGTATTTGTTGCTTCAAGACTTAAAAGACTGTACACTCACTAAGATTGGTTATTTAGCTTAATTAGTAAAAACAACCCTCCCCCCGCACCCCGCTCCAAATTGCTGTTTTATAAGCATTCATGAGAGTGGTTATGCAAACTAGTTGCAGTAATATTTCCAGGCTATGCTAGTTGCAGGGGATGGAGGAGGGGTGGCATTTTCTCAGTGTTTAATGTGGCTAGGTGGACAGAAATGTCATAATTCCATGGAAACTGAAGATACCTATTGCTGCTATTAACAGTGTAGGGAGGTAAAAGGGATGAATGGGTGCCTATTTGTAACTGGAACTGAAAATGTCATCACTGTCTGGCAATAATAACCAATGATATTTTTCAGAAGAAAGTGAACCTTACCCAAGAGTTTTCCCATATGACCTATGTTGCTTCTTTAAGTTTGGAATGAAAACTGTATGTATAAATTGCACCTATTCACATATAGTGGACTTTTAAGATATATTTTTTATTTTGAAATAATCTAAGTTAAGAAACAGCAAAAATTGCCATTTCCATATATCCATTACCCAGATTTCCCCAATATAATATCTTATATTGTTCGGTCGCTAAGTCGTGTCCGACTCTTTATGACCCCGTGGACTGTAGCACACCCAGCTTCCCTGTCCTTCACCATCTCCCAGAGCTTGCTCAAACTCATGTCCATTGAGTCAGTGGTGCCATTCAACCATCTCATCCTCTGGTGTCCCCTTCTCCTCCTGCTTTCAATCTTTCCCAGCATCAGGGTCTTTTCCAATGAGTTAGCTCTTCACATCAGGTGGCCAAAGTATTGAAGCTTCAGCTTCAGCAGCAGTCCTTCCAATGAATATTCAGGGTTTCTTTTCTTTAGGCTTGATTGGTTTGATCTCCTTGCTGATCAGTGGACTCTAAAGAGTCTTCTCCAGCACCATAGTTTGAAAGCATCAGTTCTTCGGTGCTCAGCCTTCTTTATGGTTTAACTCTACATCTGTACATGACTACTGGAAAAACCGTAGACTGGGGCAGTTAGCTATTGTATGCATGTTTCCATTTTTGGCTTTAATTTGGAGAGAGCCTCTATCTAGGTCCTGATGCAGGATACAGTAGGGACAGAAGTGGTGAAGAGTTAGGTGGTAAGCACAGGGGTTATGAATGGAGTTGCTAGAAATGGAAAGAGGAAGTAAAGTCACTGAAACCAAACTTTGGGCACCAGCAACAAATTTCCTCTAAACATTTTGAGTACTAGTCTCACTCCTTCTCGGATTTCACGTGTTCTGCTTTTTTTCTGTTAAAATTAGAGATGGATATTTAACATCCTTTTACATTAAGAATAGTTTGGAATGAAAAAGAGGGACATCAAAAGAGAGTACCAGTACTATTCTGTGAATTTCCTTCATACATAAACCTGAAATCATGTAATATTTATCCATCCATCCACCCATCTATCCAACAAATATTTATCCTCAACCTACTATATTTTAGGCATAGCGCTATGCAGTAGGGATGGATAACTCTATGAACAAGATAAATATGGTCACCGACTTTATGCATCTTTAGTTCTCTCAGGAAAGGCAGACATTGTGTGAGTGCAATGAAAGACTTGAAAACGAAGTACAAGGTACAAATGAAACCGGGAACAGGCAAACCAAACATATTCTGAACATCATGAAAGTCTTCTCAGTAGAGGTGACATTTAAGCTGTGTCCTGGAGAGTAGATGAACTATATCTAGGTGAATAGTGGTTGCTTCCATGGCCTTGCATGATCTGCTCCTCCCCATATTTCCAAACTCATCATGAGCCACTTTTACTCTTGCTCACACCATTCACCAGCCAGTGTCTTCTCTCAGTTCCTCAAACGGCCTGCCTGGAACTCTAAATTCTAAATTCAGTCCTCCTCACCCGCTATAGTTGCTCCTTTACTGAGATCAAGTTCCCAGTTATTCTCTAGTTTCACTTGCTTGTTCCCATCATTTTGTACAGCGCTATTTCTAATCTCTTAAAATTTCATTTAACTGCTTTCAAATTAAACTGGTATTTTAGAATGAACAAATCATTTATTTTAAATCATCAGCATTAAAGGTGGAAATTTAACATGAATATGTTTTTTAAACTCTTAACACATAGCCAAAATGAAAAGCATTCCTTTTTTAAAATTGTGAATGTGTGTAGTACTGATCCAATTAAGAAAACAAACAATAGTATGTGACTTTTTGATTATAAATAGCACAAAAATAATTTTAATTTTCCATGATTTCAATAAATTTCTCATGAAGTACTTGGCAAATGCAAAAAAAAAAAATCCTGGAGTTTCCTAATAATTACTCACAGAATAAATTTGAACAAATATGGAAAGTAAGCAGTAATAGCAGAATATGTTTATCCTTTTCTAAGCTATGTGTGTGTACCCACACGTACAAACAATTAGGGATTTCAATCCACACAAGTCCCCTTGGGTAGAATCTTACTTCCTAAGAGTCACATCCATCATCATTTAAATATTGTAAATGCATCCAAGAAAAGGCTTAACAATAAGGATTGTTTATTTTGTAGGTTTTAAAGAAGCTAGAGTGCCAAAGAAGACTTTTGAAGTGTGAAGAGATTTCTCGTAATTGAAACCAACATGTCATTTATAGATCCTTATCAACACATTATAGTAAGTCATTTACTGCTTATATATTCTTCTGGGAGTGGGTCAGACATACTTTTGTGCATGAGTATCGCTGATGTTGCTCGTTAAGTGTCAGTTACAAATTGGCACTTGCCATCTACCTACCTTTGCAGGTATTAAATCATGTGCTTCTGCTGACCTTCAACCACCCCCTGAAAGGAGTTCAGGGTAGAGAGTATAAATGAGGCAGATGGAGAGTATGCATGTGCTGGAGGTGGGGAGGGGGAACTGGCAGGAAGGTCGTTAGATATTTTCAGGAGCCCATTTTATGAGCCTAATTCTTGTATCTTCCATATCTAAAAAAGCATTAAAATCCTTCATGGTGACAACTGCTCCTTGTGACTAACAACACCTTCACAAGACTAGTAGAAACCGTCTGGAGAATATGTGCTTGATTGCATGTATTCACCTTTCACCAAAATCACATATATACTAACCTCTTTGGAGCAGGTTCTTAGAGCTATCTGAGGTTCTGTCTCCTGGGTTGCAATCCTCATTTTGCCCCAAACAAAACTTAACTTGCAGCTTTCTTTTAAGTGGACAAAGGTACAAAAATCTATGAAAAGTTTTACATTTTTAATGAAAATCATATGAACTTAACTGTGATTCAAATAAGGTAGAATCCGTAATAAAACTAACTCATCTCTTTGTTTTATCACTGTAAGTTTCCAGAAAAGAGGGATTTGGAAGGGAAAATACCAAAATATCTGTAATAGTATTGAATGTTCATGAAACAATAAAAAGTGTAGTTATCACTTAGCAGTTGTCAACCTGCACCCTTCATATGAAATGACAGAGAGCTAAAATAATTATTGCATTAAGGACTATACTTTGGTATGCATTTTCAGGGTAATTAATTTTGTAAACTATCCCTTAGTTAGATATAATTTATGTGCTCAATCTCTCAGTCATGTCTGACTCTTTGTGACCCTATGCACTGTAGCCCACCAGGCTCCTCTGTCCATGGGATTTTCCAGGCAAGAGTAATGGAGTGAGTTGCCATTTACTATTCCAAGAGATCTTCCCAACCCAGGGATTGAATCTATACCTCCTGTATCTCCAACATTGGCAGGCAGATTTTTTATCACCAATACCACCTGGGAAGCCCAAGATATATTTAAACAAACTCTTTTAAGGTTGGGTTATTTTTAGTAAAAAGTTGAGTGTTTCAGATTTTAGTGTGGAACTTTTCAAATTCCATTAGAAGTGTGCTCTCTCTTCTGATCAAAGAAGCAGAGGAGAAAAAATTTCTTTGCTATGTTTAACCCTTGAGATCCAGTAAGATTTATATAGACTAGAAATAGTTTTTATGGATATTAAGGAATAATACAAAGCCTCATTTCTGTTTAAATTGAACCTGAAGCTCCCACAAGCTGCCATCCTCCCTCTCTGCTTGGAGAGCAAGGATTAATGTGCTGTAACTTTTTGTAGTTCTTTCTTACATTCACAACTTGAATCATTGAAAGCTGTATTCAGCTTTTCTACTTCACAAAAGGTTAATCATCAAGGGCCTCTTTGCTGCTGAATTAAATAGATTCTTCAGGTACCCCTCACCCCCATCTCTGCTGGTCATTCTCTTCTTAAAACTCCCCTGAAAAGTTATTATTATTTTTTTTTGCAAGCTTCTTTTAATGTTTGATTTTTTTTAAAGACAGAAGCGTAAGATATATAAAGTGCATAAATTTTAATTGTTCAGTTTGATGGATTTTTGCACGTGTATTTCACCCATGAAACCATCATCCAGATAAAGGTATGCATTATAGGTACCCTGAAAGAGTTGCTCATGTCCCTTCTAGTCCATAAGCTCCACAAAACTAACCAGTTATTTGTCTTTTATCACCAAGGATCAGTTTTCCTATTCTTGACCCTCATTAGATGCCTGCATTCCACTCTTTGTGAGATTCATTCATGCTGTTGTGAGTAGCAGAATTCCACACTTGGAGAAGGAAATGGCAACCCACTCCAGTACTCTTGTCTGGAAAATGCCATGGGCGGAAGAGCCTGGTAGGATGCAGTCCTTGGGGTCGGGAAGAGTCAGACACAACTGAGAGACTTCACTTTCACTTTCTTTTCACATTGCCATGTAGTATCTCATTTTTTGAATACTGTGCTCACGCGTGCCAAATCTATTCATTCGTGTCTGACTCTTTGCGACCCTGTGAATGGTAACTCACTAGACTCATCAGTCCCTGGGGATTCTCCAGGCAAGAATACTGGAGTGGGTTGCCATGCCCTCCTTCAGGGGATCTTCCTGACCCAGGGATCGAACTGACGTCTCTTAAGTCTCCTGCATTGGCAGGTGGGTTCTTTACCACTAGCGCCACCTGGGAAGCCCTGCATACAGTATACTGCAAACTACTTATCTAGTCCACTGATAACCCTCATGCCCTCACTAAATAAATGGCAGTGGTACCTTTGCTAATCAGGCAGTGTATGATTTGGTTTCTTTTCAGTTCTATTGGTCTTTGTTTGCCCCAATACCAATCTACTTTAATGTCTATGGCTTTGAAATGGTAGTGTAAATCCTCCAACTTTTTCTTCTTTGAGATTCTTTGTCTTTTTTTAGGCTTCTGCATTTCCATATAAGTTTTGAAATCACTCTGTCAACTCACACACACACACACACACACACACACAAATGCTGGGATTTTTATTAGAACTGAAATTATTTTGTAGGTAATTTAGGGGAGAGATGACATGATAATAATATTGAATCTTCCAATCCATTTACAATATATGAACCATTAGTTTCTCAGTCATGTCCAACTCTGTGCGACATTATGGACTGTAAGCCCACCAGACTCCTCTGTCTATGGGATTTTCCAGGCAAGAATATTGGAGTCGGTTGCCATTCCCTTTTCCAGGGGGTCTTCCAGATCCAGGGATTGAACCTGGGGCTCCTGTATTGCAGGCAGATTCTTTACCGCCTGAACCACTAGGGGAGCCCTCAATGCATGAAACTAATGTTAAACTAGAAACTAAAATACTAATGTTTCATTTATATGGAAATAATTTTTGCAGATGCAGTGAACTTATGAAATTTCTTTATTAATTCTAATAGTTTGTAGGTTCTTTTAGATTTTTAACTTACACATTCCTGCTATTGGTGAATAATTCCAGTTTTATTTCTTCCTTTTTAATTTTTAATGTTCATTTATTTTTCCACTTTACTGATTGTAGACCATCTATTTTAGGTATAGATTACAAGTTTGAAAATATTTTATTTTCATAATTGTTCAATTAAAAGCATTTTCTAAATTTTATTATGATTTGTTTTTTGACACATAAACATTTATTTCTTAATTTTCAAACATTTGGTAATTTTTTGTTTCTCTTTGTCATTAATTTCTAATCTCATCCCTTTCTGTTCAGAAAATATACTCTATAATTTTTGCTGTTTCAATTTTTACGTGAGATGCCCTCACACATTGTCTATTCTGGTAAAGGTTCTATATACAACAATGTGTTTCATATTCAGCTTTTGCTTTATGAATTTTTAAGATATATTATTAATGCACATAAGTTTTGAATTGTATATATCTCTGTTTAATTGATATTTTATCACTATAATAGGTCTTTTTTATCTCATTATTGGAAACTGAATTTTTGCTTTGTCTCTTATTAAAATAGTCCCTTTTAGTTTCTTTGATAAGTACATCCTTTTGCTTTCAATTTATATTTTCCTTATATTTAATGTGTGGTTCTTGTAAAAAGCATATAATCAAGGTTTAATTTGAGATAATCTTTGTCTCCTGAAACAATATCCTACATTCCTTCCAGCATTATTGTTTTCTGTAGATGAATTTAAACAATGAAGTTAGGTTCTTTTTAACTGGTTTTTCATAATGATGATATTTCTATATTTTTTGTGCAGCTTAGTTTTTTTCCTCACTCTACCATCTCAAGATATATGGATAATTTCTGTAATTCAAAGAATGCAATGAAAGTGTTCATTGACATGAACACTTTGGCACTTGAAACTGAGAAGAAAGATAAGGTTAAAGTGTATAACCCTGAGCTTGAGACGAAAACCAATGATAATTATAAATCTTAACATTTGGACTTTGAATTCACTCTGTCTCCAGATCTATTTTAACATTTTTTTTTCTGAGCACTTATCATCATTTATTTTATTTTTTAATTTTTATGTTTTTGGTTGCACCATGCAGCCTGTAGGATCTTAGTTCCCAGACCAGGAATTGAACCTAGGCCCTTGGCAATGAGAGTGTGGAGTTGAAACCACTGAACTGTCAGGGATTTCCTTTATCATAATTTATTGAATGCCCATTGTGTTCTAGTTCCAGTCAGTAGGCGCTAGGAATCAAAATAATCCCTGAATTGAGCTTATAGTGCTATATTAGTGCTCAGTCACTTAGTCATGTCCAAATTGAGCTTATATCTGGCAGACAAACAATCTATAATAATCGTAACAACTCTGATAGGAGACAATGAACATTACTCTGGGAATATACAACGTGAATAACTAATAACAGGAATCCTTCTGGAATTCCCTGACAAAGTGACATGTAAGCCCAGACCTGAAGGTTAGGAAAAGAGCGAGAAAATGACTGGATTGGGAAGGGCATGTGTGAAGTAAGTAGTCTGGAGGTAAGAAAGTACATGCCATGCGGAAATGAAAGAAGTTAGGTACGGTTGGAGGATAATACATTTTGAAAAACATTATTATTTTAAATGACCTTCTCTTTTCTACCTCATTTGACCAGGACTTGCTATTAATGCCTGTGCAGTCCCCACATGTCTTTTGGCAGTTGACCATGTTAACTGGCCATTTAGTTTCTCTTTTTTTTTAACAAGGGATAACATATTTAAAATCAAACCGTATCTGGGTATTTTAAGGCTCATTTCTGTCACCTTTCCTTGCAGATTTTGTTAACTGTAGTCAGATACGTAGGTCATAATAACTATCGTTCTCTGACTCTCTGTCACTCAGTTGTGTCCAACTCTTTGCGACTCCATGGACTGTAGCCCACCAGGCTCCTCTGTCCATGGAATTCTCCAGGCAAGCATACTGGAGTGGGTTGCCATTCCCTTCTCCAGGGAATCTTCCTGACCAAGGGATCGAACTCAGGTCTCCCATATTGCAGGCGTAGTTTTTGCTGCTGGAGCCAGCAGGGAAGCTCAGTAATTACTCACATGGCACCTTAATATGATGAAATGTGCCAAAGCCACGTATCTGTGTCACATTTTCCTTGACCTTCCCCAGCATCAGAACTGGACGCTTTTTAAAAACTTTTTATTTTATATTGGAATATAGCCAGTTAACAATATTATTATAGCTTCAGGTGGACAGCAAAGGCACTCAGCCATACATATACAAGTATTCATTCTCCCCTCAAGCTCCCCTTCCATCCAGGCTGCCACATAACATTGAGCAGAGTTCCCTGTGACTGTATAGCCCTTTCCAATACAGAGGATCCTAAGAGCTCTCTGGTATTATGCATGCTTGTTTTTGTTACGTGTTTAAAAAACAAAAACAAACAACTATGCATGTGTGTGTGTGTGTGTGTGTGTGTGTGTAAATTGCTTTTGTGACAAAATTTCCTGCTCTAGTTTTCATAGAAAGATACTTTTCACAATATATAGGTGAGTGCACTCAACACAACAATTTTATTAAAAAGGAAAGATGTGGAAAGCTAAGCCAACTTACTCGTAGTGAAGGGTGCCAGATGGGCCAACGCAGTTTCATCTGCCGCAAGGCAGTGAAGATTGGACTCATCTTCACCATACCTGTGATGCAGGGACATGTTGGAGAATCCTGTGGGCTGATATAGCAAGTTCTCGTTTCCAGTGGTGCCAACTTTTAAGAATGGAGGAGAAAGTGGAGTAACACATCTGTGGCAGAATGCAATGTCCATACGTCTAGAGTTGTTCTGAGGTTCTGTCCGACCTGAAGGGTCTTTATGTCTCCATGGTCTACTGAAGTAGTGCTGGATCAGGAAGATATCAGTGTTACAAAGATAGATCAAATATAAAATATTTATTTAAAAAATTCCATCTTTTTACTCTGAAGGGATGAGTCACTTCCCTGGAGTGAAGAAAATCCAGAGCTCTTCCCACCATCTATTGGCAATGGAGGGCCAGTGCCCCACATCCACGGAAAACTGAGGTTGTGTCCACACTGAGGTCAACCACCTGGGTATGCGAGCATGACTGCCTGCTAAAATACAGGGACCTTTGAAAAAGGTCATTGTAGGATGACTGGAAATGTTACCAAAAGAGTACAAAGCTATTATTCTAGATTATTATGGTAACATGGGGGGTGGGGGAAACCACTGAATAGGTCATCAGAGAACTAGTGTTTTAGTGGTAATTCCAGACTTCAGTTACGTGCTCTTGAGCACTTAAACTTTTAGCTGCTTCACATGTAGTATGAATAGTACCTGTATGTCTGTTCCACAGGGCTTTATAAATAATAAATCATTATATACACAAGTATCCTTTAGAAACTTCATAAGGTAAGATATTTCCAGGGGGCAGCAGGAGGTGAGATACTGCTTTGGGGAAATCAGAAATATAAAGGTGCCAAAACTTTTACAGAAGTACCAGCACAGTGCACAAAGGGATAATGAGTTTTATGGCAGTAGCATATTTTTGGTGAGCACTAACAAATTCTAGCAAAGTGAGGAAGAGGATGGTTAATGATAAGCTTCTGCTGTTTTTCTGATACCAGCCATTCCCTGCCACAAGCCTCCCATTTGAGGCAAAAGTGTGTGCACTTAAAATAATGTCCATATTTCTGCTTCTTCACCGCAGAGCACAGGCTGGGAATCCCTGTGTAAACCAGAAGTAAACCAGGTTTACTTCTTAGTTCTTGAATTTTGATTTGGCTCTTTTTCAAAACTTCTGAGCCATCTTTTTTAATAGTTTGAAGTTTAATATAATCATACTGAAGTTTGACTTCAATTTCCTTAAACATGGTAAGTGTAGTTTCACTGTTTCATGGAGAGGACTGTTTCTGTGCCTGTTAATTTATTGTGCTGGTTTGGAGCCTTGGTGTGATACCTCCTCGTGTTCCTAATTACCTTTGATTTTGCTGAACATCATTATAATGAAAAATCATCTCTAGAAATAATTCTTCAGAATTTCATTGGTTTCCGGCAGGCTCCTCGGGAAGCCAGCAGTCTGGGATAAAGGTAATCCCAGTTTCAGGTTACTTGTTCTTTGGGTTTCCTGAATGACATTAAAACTGGCTGAGTGTACGGGGTAGGGGGCATTGTACCAAGTCATTCCTATGGCGCAGTCTGCGGAGTCTTAGGCTTGAAACAAAAGAGTTATTTACTAGGTTCTTTCTCCCTTGGAGGCTCCTAATCCCTCAGCTTCTCAGCCTCCTCCTCTTTGGATCAGCAAATGTCCTGTGGTCAAACTGTGCGCATCCTTGTGTTTCTGTGCACTTCTTGATCTCTGTCATGGGAATTAAGGATTCCTATCTTGTTAGTTTTTGTTACTGTAATAGTCAGGATCTCTGATTAGAAACAGAACCAGAAGGAGATAGATAGAATGTCTTAATTTGTTTGGGCTGCTTCCCCGGTGACTCTGATGGTCAAGAATCTGCCTGCAGTGTGGGAGACCTGGGTTTGATCCTAGGGTTAAGAAGATCTCTTGGAGAAGGAAATGGCAACCCACTCCGGTATTCCACTCTAGTATTTCACTCCAACCCACTCTAGTATTCTTACCTGGAGACTCCCCATGGACAGAGAAGCCTGGCAGGCTGCAGTCCATGGGGTTGCAAAGAGCTGGACATGACTGAGCAACTAAGCGCAAAGCACTGCACAGTACTGCAGACTGGTTGGCTTATAAACAATAGAAACTTATTGCTCACATTTATGGAGTCGAGAAGTCCAAGATTGAGACACGAGCATGGTTGTATTTGATGAGGGCCTGGTTCATAGCTGCAGTGTCCACTTTGTGGATGGGGCAAAGAATCTCAGTTCAGTTCTTTCATAAAGGCACTTATCCATTCATTTTTTTTTTTTTTCCTTCCCAAATGTCCCATCTTCTAATACCATCATCTTTGAGGGCTTAGAATGTCAACATGTATTTTGGGGGGACACAAACATTCAGACTATAACAGATTGATCTAACCATGGAGATATATTGTGAAAAATTGTGTGATGAGGTTATGGAGACTGAAAAGTCCCATATCTGCCATCAGCGACCTGGAGATCCAGGACAGACAGCAGTGTAATTCACTTTAAGACAGGAGATAAAATGAGATGTCTCAGCTCAAGCAGTGAAATGGGGGAAAAGTTCTTTCTTTTATTCTTTTCAGGCCCTCAACAGATTGGATGATGCCAACCCTCACTGGAGGTGGCAATTTCCTTTCCCAACTCCAGTGATTCAAGTACTCATCTTATCCGCAGACACCCTCATAGACACACACAGAAATGATGTTTAATCTGGGCACTTTGTGGCCAAGTTGACAAATGAAATTAAACATCACAGTTACTTTTAGGAAAATGCTTACTTACCTTGTAAAACCTCATTCAGTTTTTATTTATTTTCTGTGGGAAGTGGTAACTCAGATTATTTAGTCTGCAACCATCACAAGTGGAATTCAGTGTCTTCCTTTTACTCTAAATCTGTTGTGCCTCTAGATAATTCCAAAAAGATAATCATCTCATCTTAAAAGATTTCCACAGATGGTAAAATTATCCCCCAAACTTGATATTAAATATTGCCTTGTGTGAAATTCTAATGTTGGAATCTGGGTTTGTAACAGGGGACCCTTGCGAAATCCCATGTAGTTGGTAATATTATAGTTGCCATTTTACAGATGAGGAAACCGAGGCTGCAAGGGGTTCCCAGACTTAGTTCCAACATGTGTTTGAAGGCTTCTCCACATCAACAAACAATTCTTAGACACTAGCAGAGTGACCAAGAATTCAACTCAATTCTATGATTATAAAATGCATAATTATATAATTATAAAATTGTTATGATGATATATGTATATTTGATTATCTGAATAACCAAATATATATACATTTCTTATAAATCATAGCATTGAAAGGGTAGAAAATGAAGATGGAAAGTACAAAACACTATATTGTAAATTCCTTCTGACTTTTGCCTATGTCTTTTAGATATTAATCACTTTACAATTAATGCTTAAGGGAAAGAACATGTAAGACAAAGAGGTTTTTTAACAAGTCCCTTAAAATAAGGGTATATTATCCAAAATATTATCTGTAAATATATTCATATTTCCAAGTCTGTTGGGTCTACTAGACTTAAAGTTCACTGCTAAAAATCATCAGTGCAAAGACATCTTAGATGTGAATGAACATGACATATCACCTAGGTCAGTAATTCTAAAACAAATAAGTATCTGACACCCAAAGCACTTTAAGGACTTATGGGGAGAACTTTTCAAGAGCACTTTTCTTGTGTTCTAGTGAGCCCCTCCAAGAGGAGAAAGGTATATCTATACTTCACAGGCCTTAACTTAGTCATAATTACTCCTAGGAGAGTGTAGATTTTTTTCAGAATTATTGCTACCTGAAAACTGGGTGAATGTTGAAGCAAAAGACACAATCAAGCAAAAGATCAAGAGAAGGAAGGATTTACTATTTGTGGCAAGTAAGGAGAATGCCAGGATTCTTTCCCAAAATAGTGTCTTCCAAACTGCAAAATTGGGGAAGTTTTAAGCTAAGAGTACATGAATCTTCATGAAGGGGCTTGAGCCTTTAGTTTGGCATAATTGTAGCAAAGATTGACAGAGTCCAAGCTTTTGTTGACTGAAGTCACAAAGGCTAGAAAAGATGAACATCATCTTAAAAGGTCAATATCATCTTCCCTTAGATTCCAGTTGATCTGGTGGTTAACAGCTTCAGCCTTATCTTTATCATTGAATTAGAACTGGGAGTCTTAACAACTGATATATTATCTTGCTTTTGTTATTTCTCTTGCCTGATAATAATCCTTTTTCCCTGCATTCATTTGTTCCCTTAAGATCATTAATTGCTGAGACCTGTTCAAGGGCAAGCATTGAGGCCAGGCTTAGATCCCAAAATGGCTCAGGCCAAAAATGGCTTCTCTTATGTCAAGAAAGCCATACCTGATTCTCTCTCTGGGACTTCCCCAAACCTATCTGCTTGCAGTATTGAGAGAGGGAAAAAAGCTAATGTTAAAAAAAATTTTTTGTGTGTTGTCTTATAGCTAGGTAATTACCATTTGACTAGAATTTATATCAATTAATATTTGGGTGATTATTTACTTTTTATATTTTGAAGATATTAGAGTCACAATACATTCATAGTGAATATCATTAAATGAGTATTTTAGATCCAAGTTGTCACTATCAATTTTTTAAATTTGGTACTGGTTTCCCTGCTAGAGCAGTCCCAGTAATCCTAATTAAAACAAAACCTAAAATCTTCTAATTTCAGTGAAAATGAGCTCTACTTGAATATTTAAAGATGCATATATTATAATATAATGTTATTACTATATTTGACATATGTAATACTTATTGTGCAAGTGGAAAGTTTCTTGTTCATGAGGGAGAGGAAATGCAAGTCATATTTCTGATTATAATTTTCCTTATTGATGTCTGATAAAGTTAAATTTTGTTGCCAAATTTGGTGTTTTGGACATTAGGGTAATTTGTACATACAGCCAATCCATGACTAATAGTTCTTAAAGCAAGTTTAGATAGAACTGTTGATTTTAAATAAACTGATTGCTCTTTTCTTTAAAAAATGTGTGAGAAGAATGCACAAGGTCTGTGCCTCTTAAATGTATTAGAATGAAATCACACTAGGATGTGACACTGAAAATAAGTATCTTATCTAAACAAGCATCTTGACTCTTGGGTGACATCAATGCAGCAATTCTTTTCAAAATTGCTGAGATCTGTTTGAAATTGCCTGTGGCCGATTACGGTGATCACAATCTCTGTGTTCAGTATTGAGATTCTGTAGTCCTTACCATCCTAAC
The DNA here is from genome assembly GCF_023699985.2 of Odocoileus virginianus. Lineage (NCBI taxonomy): Eukaryota > Metazoa > Chordata > Mammalia > Artiodactyla > Cervidae > Odocoileus > Odocoileus virginianus. Next base: position 12,318,371 of record NC_069684.1, on the reverse strand, counting down.
AGCCTTTAGCTTTAATTTGAGTTAAAATTAGGCAATGGCAGTTGAACAGAAAAAAAAAAAATGTATGTGCAGAATCTACCTTCTCTTCCATCAGATTTGTTTTATGATTGTTCTTTGGTTCTTCTTTGTAACAGTAGAACTTTCAACAGATTAGGCTAATCATCAAATTGATTTTGTATAAATTGATTAGTTCTTTTTTCCCAATCATTTTAGTTACAGAGGTCAGTATAATTCTCCAGAATGAATTTAATGCAGTAGCAGTTTTCATGATGACTTGGAAATTGTAGTTGTGGGGGAAAAAAAAAAAAAAACGGGGGCGGGGGGGGGGGGAATCATGATTTGCACTATGAAAAAGATTTTGGATAAGGAAAGATACTGAGTAAGGTAATCCAAGACCTGAAGGCAAGGCCTAATCTTGGTGACTGAGTCAGGGCATTGAGCTTGTATTTGACGTCTCACTTGAAATATGGCGTCTCTTTTGTCGACTACCAAGTAGCATTGCGCTGAGTCATTAGGTTCCCCACCGCACCACAGGGAACACTGGTTTTGTATTCAATAACATATTTCCTCTGGCATCATTCCTGAGACATAACCAAAAGCCTCTTATCCAAGTTAGAAGCTAGCCTAGTCCATACTAGTTTGAAATTATATGTGATATTGGCCCCAGGAAACATGGCTCTTTACAGCACTTTAAAAGAGCATAGTTTTGACTCTCTTGTTTTGAAGGTAATTTACCGGTCATCTGAAGATTTGTGGTGCCTCCAAAATTAACTTATAAAAACCAAGAAAGTTGTTGCTCCTTATCTTCTGTGAGCAGTGTGCAAATTCATATATACAAGTTCTGATTGTAGTTAGTAAGATAGAATTGAGG